>NC_135973.1:38265081-38384949 GCF_053455715.1 Rhinoraja longicauda | reverse complement strand
TGGAAGCTTTTCGAAACAATGTAGCCGTCACAAGCTGAAAACTAAATCCTTGCTGAAAACTAAATCCTTTTCTGGAAACTTTTGGAAACAAATGTAGCCCCTTGAAGAAAAGGGTTAGAAATGAAAAATTTAAACTTTAATATCTCTCTAGCTTTAAAAAGGTAGCTTCAATTTGAACGAAAGTACTTACAATAGTTGCCCAGGTTAATGGTGAATACGGCGGTACAAAAATCGTAGCGCTTTGGTGTACGTCTAGGAGGAGTAGGGTTTGTAAGTAATCTTCCGTACATACACATATACATACATACATACGGAATGTTGGACCGCAGAGTTTTAGTATTATACTAGAAAAGAGGGCCCGTTGGGCCCGTCCCCACACCCCATTCTCACTCCCCCAGCCCCACTCTTACTCTCCAAGTGTGCCCGTTGGGCCCGGAAAAGAGGGCCCGTTGGGCCGTCCCCACACCCCCCATTCTCTCCTCCCCAGCCCCACTCTTACTCTCCAAGTGTGCCCGTTGGGCCCGTCCTCCTGATCTGTGTATGTCAAGTGACCACTATAGCCTTCATTCTTTTTTTTTTTCCCTAATCAGATGTTTGTTTGTTTTTTCCTAATCAGATGTGCAGTACTTTGGTCAACGTGGGTTGTTTTTAAATGTGCTATACAAATAAAACTGACTTGACTTGACTTGACTTGCAATAACAAAAAAGACTTCTTGGAAGCTTTTGGAAACAATGTAGCCGTCACAAGCTGAAAACTAAATCCTTGCTGAAAACTAAATCCTTTTCTGGAAACTTTTGGAAACAAATGTAGCCCCTTGAAGAAAAGGGTTAGAAATGAAAAATTTAAACTTTAATATCTCTCTAGCTTTAAAAAGGTAGCTTCAATTTGAACGAAAGTACTTACAATAGTTGCCCAGGTTAATGGTGAATACGGCGGTACAAAAATCGTAGCGCTTTGGTGTACCGTCTAGGAGGAGTAGGGTTTGTAAGTAATCTTCCGTACATACACATATACATACATACATACGGAATGTTGGACCGCAGAGTTTTAGTATTATAGATAGATAGACTAGAAAAGAGGGCCCGTTGGGCCCGTCCCCACACCCCCCATTCTCACTCCCCCAGCCCCACTCTTACTCTCCAAGTGTGCCCGTTGGGCCCGGAAAAGAGGGCCGTTGGGCCCGTCCCCACACCCCCCATTCTCTCCTCCCCAGCCCCACTCTTACTCTCCAAGTGTGCCCGTTGGGCCCGTCCTCCTGATCTGTGTATGTCAAGTGACCACTATAGCCTTCATTTTTATTTATTTTTCCTAATCAGATGTTTTGGTTTTTTTTCCTAATCAGATGTGCAGTACTTTGGTCAACGTGGGTTGTTTTTAAATGTGCTAGACAAATAAAAGTGACTTGACTTGACTTGACTTGACTTGCAATAACAAAAAAGACTTCTTGGAAGGTTTTCGAAACAATGTAGCCGTCACAAGCTGAAAACTAAATCCTTGCTGAAAACTAAATGCTTTTCTGTAAACTTTTGGAAACAAATGTAGCCCCTTGAAGAAAAGTGTTAGAAATGAAATTTAAACTTTAATATCTCTCTAGCTTTAAAAAGGTAGCTTCAATTTGAACGAAAGTACTTACAATAGTTGCCCAGGTTAATGGTGAATACGGCGGTACAAAAATCGTAGCGCTTTGGTGTACCGTCTAGGAGGAGTAGGGTTTGTAAGTAATCTTCCGTACATACACATATACATACATACATACGGAATGTTGGACCGTGGGCCCGTCCCCACACCCCCCATTCTCTCCTCCCCCAGCCCCACCCTTACCAAGTGTGCCCGTTGGGGAGGGCCCGTTGGGCCCGTCCCCACACCCCCCATTCTCTCCTCCCCCAGCCCCACTCTTACTCTCCAAGTGTGCCCGTTGGGGAGGGCCCGTTGGGCCCGTCCACACACCCCCATTCTCTCCTCCCCCAGCCCCACTATGTGCTATACAAATAAAACTGACTTGACTTGACTTGACTTGACTTGCAATAACAAAAAAGACTTCTTGGAAGCTTTTCGAAAACAATGTAGCCGTCACAAGCTGAAAACTAAATCCTTGCTGAAACTAAATCCTTTTCTGGAAACTTTTGGAAACAAATGTAGCCCCTTGAAGAAAAGGGTTAGAAATGAAAAATTTAAACTTTAATATCTCTCTAGCTTTAAAAAGGTAGCTTCAATTTGAACGAAAGTACTTACAATAGTTGCCCAGGTTAATGGTGAATACGGCGGTACAAAAATCGTAGCGCTTTGGTGTACCGTCTAGGAGGAGTAGGGTTTGTAAGTAATCTTCCGTACATACACATATACATACATACATACGGAATGTTGGACCGCAGAGTTTTAGTATTATATAGACTAGAAAAGAGGGCCCGTTGGGCCCGTCCCCACACCCCCCATTCTCTCCTCCCCCAGCCCCACTCTTACTCTCCAAGTGTGCCCGTTGGGGAGGGCCCGTTGGGCCCGTCCCCACACCCCCCATTCTCTCTCCCCCAGCCCCACTCTTACTCTCCAAGTGTGCCCGTTTTTTTTTTTTTTCCTAATCAGATGTTTTTTTTTTTTTTTCCTAATCAGATGTGCAGTACTTTGGTCAACGTGGGTTGTTTTTAAATGTGCTATACAAATAAAAGTGACTTGACTTGACTTGACTTGACTTGCAATAACAAAAAAGACTTCTTGGAAGCTTTTCGAAACAATGTAGCCGTCACAAGCTGAAAACTAAATCCTTGCTGAAAACTAAATCCTTTTCTGGAAACTTTTGGAAACAAATGTAGCCCCTTGAAGAAAAGGGTTAGAAATGAAAAATTTAAACTTTAATATCTCTCTAGCTTTAAAAGGTAGCTTCAATTTGAACGAAAGTACTTACAATAGTTGCCCAGGTTAATGGTGAATACGGCGGTTACAAAAATCGTAGCGCTTTGGTGTACCGTCTAGGAGGAGTAGGGTTTGTAAGTAATCTTCCGTACATACACATATACATACATACATACGGAATGTTGGACCGCAGAGTTTTAGTATTATACTAGAAAAGAGGGCCCGTTGGGCCCGTCCCCACACCCCCCATTCTCACTCCCCCAGCCCCACTCTTACTCTCCAAGTGTGCCCGTTGGGCCCGGAAAAGAGGGCCCGTTGGGCCCGTCCCACACACCCCCATTCTCTCCTCCCCCCAGCCCCACTCTTACTCTCCAAGTGTGCCCGTTGGGCCCGTCCTCCTGATCTGTGTATGTCAAGTGACCACTATAGCCTTCATTCTTTTTTTTTTTCCCTAATCAGATGTTTGTTTGTTTTTTCCTAATCAGATGTGCAGTACTTTGGTCAACGTGGGTTGTTTTTAAATGTGCTATACAAATAAAACTGACTTGACTTGACTTGACTTGCAATAACAAAAAAGACTTCTTGGAAGCTTTTCGAAACAATGTAGCCGTCACAAGCTGAAAACTAAATCCTTGCTGAAAACTAAATCCTTTTCTGGAAACTTTTGGAAACAAATGTAGCCCCTTGAAGAAAAGGGTTAGAAATGAAAAATTTAAACTTTAATATCTCTCTAGCTTTAAAAAGGTAGCTTCAATTTGAACGAAAGTACTTACAATAGTTGCCCAGGTTAATGGTGAATACGGCGGTACAAAAATCGTAGCGCTTTGGTGTACCGTCTAGGAGGAGTAGGGTTTGTAAGTAATCTTCCGTACATACACATATACATACATACATACGGAATGTTGGACCGCAGAGTTTTAGTATTATATAGAAGATAGATAGACTAGAAAAGAGGGCCCGTTGGGCCCGTCCCCACACCCCCCATTCTCACTCCCCCAGCCCCACTCTTACTCTCCAAGTGTGCCCGTTGGGCCCGGAAAAGAGGGCCCGTTGGGCCCGTCCCCCACACCCCCCATTCTCTCCTCCCCCAGCCCCACTCTTACTCTCCAAGTGTGCCCGTTGGGCCCGTCCTCCTGATCTGTGTATGTCAAGTGACCACTATAGCCTTCATTTTTATTTATTTTTCCTAATCAGATGTTTTGGTTTTTTTTCCTAATCAGATGTGCAGTACTTTGGTCAACGTGGGTTGTTTTTAAATGTGCTAGACAAATAAAAGTGACTTGACTTGACTTGACTTGACTTGCAATAACAAAAAAGACTTCTTGGAAGGTTTTCGAAACAATGTAGCCGTCACAAGCTGAAAACTAAATCCTTGCTGAAAACTAAATGCTTTTCTGTAAACTTTTGGAAACAAATGTAGCCCCTTGAAGAAAAGTGTTAGAAATGAAATTTAAACTTTAATATCTCTCTAGCTTTAAAAAGGTAGCTTCAATTTGAACGAAAGTACTTACAATAGTTGCCCAGGTTAATGGTGAATACGGCGGTACAAAAATCGTAGCGCTTTGGTGTACCGTCTAGGAGGAGTAGGGTTTGTAAGTAATCTTCCGTACATACACATATACATACATACATACGGAATGTTGGACCGTGGGCCCGTCCCCACACCCCCCATTCTCTCCTCCCCCAGCCCCACCCTTACCAAGTGTGCCCGTTGGGGAGGGCCCGTTGGGCCCGTCCCCACACCCCCCATTCTCTCCTCCCCCAGCCCCACTCTTACTCTCCAAGTGTGCCCGTTGGGGAGGGCCCGTTGGGCCCGTCCACACACCCCCCATTCTCTCCTCCCCCAGCCCCACTATGTGCTATACAAATAAAACTGACTTGACTTGACTTGACTTGACTTGCAATAACAAAAAAGACTTCTTGGAAGCTTTTCGAAACAATGTAGCCGTCACAAGCTGAAAACTAAATCCTTGCTGAAAACTAAATCCTTTTCTGGAAACTTTTGGAAACAAATGTAGCCCCTTGAAGAAAAGGGTTAGAAATGAAAAATTTAAACTTTAATATCTCTCTAGCTTTAAAAAGGTAGCTTCAATTTGAACGAAAGTACTTACAATAGTTGCCCAGGTTAATGGTGAATACGGCGGTACAAAAAATCGTAGCGCTTTGGTGTACCGTCTAGGAGGAGTAGGGTTTGTAAGTAATCTTCCGTACATACACATATACATACATACATACGGAATGTTGGACCGCAGAGCTTTAGTATTATACTAGAAAAGAGGGCCCGTTGGGCCCGTCCCCACACCCCCCATTCTCTCTCCCCCAGCCCCACTCTTACTCTCCAAGTGTGCCCGTTGGGGAGGGCCCGTTGGGCCCGTCCCCACACCCCCCATTCTCTCCTCCCCCAGCCCCACTCTTACTCTCCAAGTGTGCCCGTTTTTTTTTTTTTTCCTAATCAGATGTTTTGTTTTTTTTTCCTAATCAGATGTGCAGTACTTTGGTCAACGTGGGTTGTTTTTAAATGTGCTATACAAATAAAAGTGACTTGACTTGACTTGACTTGACTTGCAATAACAAAAAAGACTTCTTGGAAGCTTTTCGAAACAATGTAGCCGTCACAAGCTGAAAACTAAATCCTTGCTGAAAACTAAATCCTTTTCTGGAAACTTTTGGAAACAAATGTAGCCCCTTGAAGAAAAGGGTTAGAAATGAAAAATTTAAACTTTAATATCTCTCTAGCTTTAAAAAGGTAGCTTCAATTTGAACGAAAGTACTTACAATAGTTGCCCAGGTTAATGGTGAATACGGCGGTACAAAAATCGTAGCGCTTTGGTGTACCGTCTAGGAGGAGTAGGGTTTGTAAGTAATCTTCCGTACATACACATATACATACATACATACGGAATGTTGGACCGCAGAGTTTTAGTATTATATAGAAGATAGATAGAAGATAGATAGATAGATAGATAGATAGATAGACTAGACCGAGTGGGCCCGTTGGGCCCGTCCTCGTAGGGTTTCCATTGTAACCGGGAGGGGAGGAAAGGGGGAGGGTTGGGGGAGGGAAGGGGGAGGGAGGAGGGGAGGGAGGGGGGGAGGGGAGGGGGGGAGGGAGAGGGGAGGGAGGGGGGTAGGGGGGAGGGAGGGGGGAGAGGGGGGGATGGGAGGGGGGAGGGGAGGGGGGAAGGGAGGAGGGAAGGGGGGGAGGGAGAGGGGAGGGAGGTGGGTAGGGGGGAGGGAGGGAGGGGGGACCTCCCCTTTTCCCAGTACCCCTCTTTCCCCGTTGGGCCCGTCCTCGTAGGGTTTCCATTGTAACCGGGAGGAGGGGAGGGCGGGAAGGGGGAGGGAGGGAGGAGGGAGGTGTGGAGGGGAGGGGAGGGAGGGGGGAGGGGAGGGAGGGGGGTAGGGGGAGGGGGAGGGAGGGGGAGGGAGAGGGGATGGGGGAGGGGAGGGGGAAGGGGGGAGGGAGGGGGACCTCCCCTTTTCCAGTACTCCTCTTTCCCCGTTGGGCCCGTCCTCGTAGGGTTTCCATTGTAACCGGGAGGGGGGGAGGGAGGGAGGAGGGAGGTGTGGAGGGAGGTGTGGAGCGAGGAGGGGAGGGGGAGGGAGGGGGAGGGGAGGGGGAGGGGGGAAGAGGGGTAGGGGGAGGGGAGGGAGGAGGGGAGGGAGGGGAACTCCCCTTTTCCCAGTACCCCTCTTTCCCCGTTGGGCCCGTCCCCGTAGGGTTTCCATTGTAACCGGGAGGGGGGAGGGAGGGTGGAAGGAGGGGGAGAGGGGTGGAAGGGTGGAGGGAGGGGGGGGAGGGAGTGGGGGAGGGTCGGATGGAGGAAGGAGGGAGGGGTGAGTTAGGGGCTGAGTGGTGATGGAGGTTGGGATTGAGGGGGGAGAGAGTGGGGATGGAGGTGGGAAGGAGGGGGAGGAAGAGGTTGAGGGGGAAGTGGGACCTCCCCTTTTCCCAGTACCCCTCTTTCTCCCACCACCAAGCCCCCACCGCAACGACCCCTGTTGTCCCCCTCCCCAGTCCCCATTCTCAGACCCCCCCCATTCTCTTGGAATAAAAAAAAATACTTTTAAAAAAAAAGTGCTTTTTAATTGCTTGTTTTGAAACATTCGCGGTTAAGTGCTTTTTTAAAAAACATTCGCGGTTAAGTGCTGGTTTTGAAACATTCGCGGCTACTTAGTGCTTCTGTCAGTTGCTTTTCGAGGGAGGGAGTAGGGAGGTGTGGAGGGGGGAGGGGAGGGGGAGGGAGGGGGGAGGGGAGGGGGGAAGGGGGGGAGGGAGAGGGGAGGGAAGGGGGTAGGGGGGAGGGGGAGGGAGGGGGGAGGGGGGAAGGGGAGGGAGGGGGGAAGGGGAGGGGGAGGGAGGGGGGGAGGGAGAAGGGAGGGAGGGGGGAGTGAGGGGGGAGGGAGGGGAACCTCCCATTTTCCCAGTACCCCTCTTTCCCCATTGGGCCCGTCCTCGTAGTGTTTCCATTGTAACCGGGAGGAGGGGAGGGAGGGTGGAAGGAGGGGGGAGGGGGAGAGGGATGGAATGGTGGAGGGAGGGGGGAGGGAGTGGGGGAGGGTGGGATGGAGGGAAGGAGGGAGGGGGGGAGTTAGGGGCTGAGTGGTGAAGGAGGTTGGATTGAGGGGGGAGGGAGGGGGGAGGGAGTGGGGATGGAGGTGGGAAGGAGGGGGGAGGAAGGGGTTGAGGGGGGAAGTGGGACCTCCCCTTTTCCCAGTACCCCTCTTTCCCCCACCACCAAGCCCCCTCCGCAACGACCCCTGTTGTCCCCCTCCCCAGTCCCCATTCTCAGACCCCCCCCCCCCCCATTCTCTCTCTCCCCCAGACACACTCTCAGTGCTTTTTTCGAAACACTTGCCCCGGTGGCCCACGAGCATAGGGGCCCAATGCTGATCTGTGTATGATAAGTGACTTGCAATAAAAAAAAATACTTTAAAAAAAGAGAAGTGCTTTTTAAGTGCTTGTTTTGAAACATTCACTGTCACATAGTGCTTCTCACTGCGATCTGTTAGTGGTGCTTTTCGAAACAATGTAGCACCCATCTCAAACAAGCATTGGGAGGATGGAGGGAGGGAAGGGGAGGGAGGAGAGAGGTGTGGAGGGAGGGGGGAAGGGGAGGGGAATGGGGGGGAGGGAGAGGGGAGGGAGGGGGGATGGGATGGGGAAGGGGGGAGGGAGGGGGACCTCCCCTTTTCCCAGTACCCCTCTTTCCCCGTTGGGCCCGTCCTCGTAGGGTTTCCATTGTAACCGGGAGGAGGGGAGGGAGGGAGGAGGAGGTGTGGAGGGAGGAGGGAGGGGGGGAGGGGGAGGGGGAGGGAGAGGGTTAGGGGGGAGGGGGAGGGGGAGGGGGGAGGGGAGGGGGGAAGGGGAGGGAGGGGGACCTCCCCTTTTCCCAGTACCCCTCTTTCCCGTTGGGCCCGTCCCCGTAGGGTTTCCATTGTAACCGGGAGGGGGGGGAGGGAGGGTGGAAGGAGGGGGGAGGGGGAGAGGGATGGAAGGGTGGAGGGAGGGGGGGAGGATGGAGGGAAGGAGGGAGGGGGGGGGAGTTAGGGGAGGAGGTGTGAGGGAGGTGGGGAGGGAGTTGGGGAGGAGGGGGGGAGGGAGTGGGGATGGAGGTGGGAAGGAGTGGGGAGGAAGGGGTTGAGGGGGGAAGGGGGGGGAGGGAGGGAATAGGGGCCCCATGCTGATCTGTGTATGTTAAGTGACTTGCACAACTTTAAAAAACTGGCAGTTGCTTTTCGCAACAATGTTGCAACAATCTCACACAAGCATTGTGACGTCACAAGCTGAAGATGTAATTTAAAACCGAGCTGATCTCTCATTGGTGCACGGGTGCCATTGTGACATCACGCACTGAAGCCCCTTCAAGAAAAGGGTTAGAAATGAAAATTTATACTTTAATATCTCTCTAGCTTTAAAAAGGTAGCTTCAATTTGAACGAAAGTACTTACAATAGTTGCCCATGTTAATGGTGAATACGGCGGTACAAAAATCGTAGCGCTTTGGTGTACCGTCTGGGAGGAGTAGGGTTTGGACCTTCAAGAAAAGTGTTAGAAATGAAAATTTAAACTTTAATATCTCTCTAGCTTTAAAAAGGTAGCTTCAATTTGAACAAAAGTACTTACAACAGTTGCCCACGTCAATGGTGAATACGGCGGTACAAAAATCGTAGCGCTTTGGTGTACCGTCTGGGAGGAGCAGGGTTTGTAAGTTATGGACAGAAATCTTCGGAATCTTCCGTATATACATACGGAATCTTCCGTATATACATACGGAATGTTGGACCGCAGAGTTTTAGTATTATATAGATAGATAGACTAGACCGAGTGGGCCCGTTGGGCCCGTCCTCGTAGGGTTTCCATTGTAACCGGGAGGGGAGGAAAGGGGGAGGGTTGGGGGAGGGAAGGGGGAGGGAGGAGGGGAGGGAGGGGGGGAGGGGAGGGGGAGGGAGAGGGGAGGGAGGGGGGTAGGAGAGAGGGGGGATGGGAGGGGGGAGGGGAGGGGGGGAGGGAGGAGGGAAGGGGGGAGGGAGAGGGGAGGGAGGTGGGTTGGGGGGAGGGAGGGAGGGGGACCTCCCCTTTTCCCAGTACCCCTCTTTCCCGTTGGGCCCGTCCTCGTAGGGTTTCCATTGTAACCGGGAGGAGGGGAGGGCGGGAAGGGGGAGGGAGGGAGGAGGGAGGTGTGGAGGAGGAGGGGAGCGGGAGGAGGGGGGAGGGGGGGAAGGGGAGGGGGGAAGGGGGGAAGGGGGAGGGAGAGGGAGAGGGGAGGAGGGGGGATGGGATGGGGGAATGGGGGAGGGAGGGGGACCTCCCCTTTTCCCAGTACTCCTCTTTCCCCGTTGGGCCGTCCTCGTAGGGTTTCAATTGTAACCGGGAGGGGGGGAGGGAGGGTGGAGAGGGATGGAAGGGTGGAGGGAGGGGGGGAGGGATTGGGGAGGGAGGGATGGAGGAGGGGGGAGTTAGGGGGGAGGGGGGAGGGAGTTGGGGAGGGAGGGGGAGGAGGGGGGGAGGGAGTGGGGATGGAGGTGGGAAGGAGGGGGGATGAAGGGGTTGAGGGGGGAAGGGGGACCTCCCCTTTTCCCAGTACCCTCTTTCCCCGTTGGGCCCGTCCTCATAGGGTTTCCATTGTAACCGGGGGGGGAGGGAGGTGTGGAGGGAGGTGTGGAGGGAGGAGGGGAGGGGGGGAGGGAAGGGGGGAAGGGGAGGGGGAAGGGGGGAGGGGGTAGGGGGGAGGGGAGGGAGGGGGACCTCCCCTTTTCCCAGTACCCCTCTTTCCCCGTTGGGCCGGTCCCCGTAGGGTTTCTATTGTAACCGGAGGGGGGAGGGAGGATGGAAGGAGGGGGGAGGGGGAGAGGGATGGAAGGGTGGATTGATTGGGGGAGGGAGGGATGGAGGGAAGGAGGGAGGGGGGGAGATAGGGGGGAGGTTTGAGGGAGGTGGGGAGGGAGGGGGAGGGAGTTGGGGAGGGAGGGGGAGGAGGGGGGGAGGGAGTGGGGATGGAGGTGGGAAGGAAGGGGTTGAGGGGTGAAGGGGGACCTCCCATTTTCCCAGTACCCTCTTTCCCCCACCACCAAGCCCCCTCCGCAACGACCCCTGTTGTCCCCCTCCCCAGTCCCCATTCTCAGACCCCCCCCCCATTCTCTCTCTCCCCAGACACACTCCAAGTGCTGTTTCGCAACACTTGCCCCGGGTGGCCCACGAGCATAGAGGCCCCATGTTGATCTGTGTATGCTAAGTGACTTGCAATAAAAAAGACTACTTGAAAACAGTGGTTTAAAGTGGTTTAAAGTGCTGTTTTTGCTACATTCGCGGTCATTTAGTGCTTCTCACGACCACGGTCATTTAGTGCTTCTCACTGCGATCTGTTAGTGGTGCTTTTCGAAACAATGTAGCACCCATCTCAAACAAGCATTGGGAGGATGGGAGGGACGGAAGGGGAGGGAGGGAGGAGAGAGGTGTGGAGGGAGGAGGGGAGGGAGGGGGGAAGGGGAGGGGGGAACGGGGGGAAGGGGGAGGGAGAGGGGAGGGAGGGGGGATGGGATGGGGGAAGGGGGGAGGGAGGGGGACCTCCCCTTTTCCCAGTACCCCTCTTTCCCCGTTGGGCCCGTCCTCGTAGGGTTTCCATTGTAACCGGGAGGAGGGGAGGGGGGGAGGAGGGAGGTGTGGAGGGAGGAGGGGGAGGGGGGGAGAGGGGAGGAGGGGGAAGGGGGAGGGAGAGGGTTAGGGGGGAGGGGGATGGGGGAGGGGGTAAGGGGAGGGAGGGGGACCTCCCCTTTTCCCAGTACCCCTCTTTCCCCGTTGGGCCCGTCCCCGTAGGGTTTCCTTTGTAACCAGAAGGGGGGGAGGGAGGTGGAAGGAGGGGGGAGGGGGAGAGGGATGGAAGGGTGGAGGGAGGGGGGGAGGGATGGAGGGAAGGAGGGAGGGGGGGGAGTTAGGGGAGGAGGGGTGAGGGAGGTGGGGAGGGAGTTGGGGAGGAGGGGGGGAGGGAGTGGGGATGGAGGTGGGAAGGAGAGTGGGAGGAAGGGGTTGAGGGGAGGAGGGGGGGGAGGGAGGAATAGGGGCCCCATGCTGATCTGTGTATGTTAAGTGACTCGCACAACTTTAAAAAACTGGCAGTTGCTTTTCGCAACAATGTTGCAAACCATCTCACACAAGCATTGTGACGTCACAAGCTGAAGACCTTGAAAAAAAAGGTCAGAAAAAAAATTATGTAAATTAAAAACCGATATGATCTCTCATTGGTGCACGGGTGCCATTGTGACATCACGCGCTGAAGCCCCTTCAAGAAAAGGGTTAGAAATGAGAAATTTTAACTTTAATATCTCTCTAGCTTTAAAAAGGTAGCTTCAATTTGAACGAAAGTACTTACAATAGTTGCCCATGTTAATGGTGAATATGGCGGTACAAAAATCGTAGCGCTTTGGTGTACCGTCTGGGAGGAGTAGGGTTTGTAAGTTATGGACAGAAATCTTCGGAATCTTCCGTACAAACATACGGAATCTTCCGTATATACATACGGAATGTTGGACCGCAGAGTTTTAGTAGTATACTAGACCGAGTGGGCCCGTTGGGCCCGTCCTCGTAGGGTTTCCATTGTAACCGGGAGGGGAGGAAAGGGGGAGGGTTGGGGAGAGGGAAGGGGAGGGAGGAGGGGAGGGAGGGGGGAGGGGAGGGAGGGGGAGGGAGAGGGGAGGGGAGGGGAGGGAGGGAGAGGGGAGGGAGGGGGGTAGGGGGGAGGGAGGGGGAGAGAGAGGGGATGGGAGGGGGGAGGGGAGGGGGGAAGGGAGGAGAGAAGGGGGGGAGGGAGAGGGGAGGGAGGTGGGTAGGGGGGAGGGAGGGAGGGGGACCTCCCCTTTTCCCAGTACCCCTCTTTCCCCGTTGGGCCGTCCTCGTAGGGTTTCCATTGTAACCTGGAGGAGGGGAGGGCGGGAAGGCGGGAGGGAGGGAGGAGGGAGGTGTGGAGGGAGGAGGCGAGGGGAGGGAGGGGGGAGGGGAGGGAGGGGGGTAGGGGGAGGGGGAGGGAGTGGGGAGGGGGGAGGGGAAGGGGGGAGGAGGGGGGACCTCCCCTTTTCCCAGTACTCCTCTTTCCCCGTTGGGCCCGTCCTCGTAGGGTTTCAATTGTAACCGGGAGGGGGGAGGGAGGGTGGAAGGAGGGGGGAGAGGGATGGAAGGGTGGAGGGAGGGGGGGAGGGTTTGGGGAGGGAGGGGGGGAGGGTTTGGGGAGGGAGGGATGGAGGGAAGGAGGGAGGGGGGAGTTAGGGGGGAGGGGGGAGGGAGGGGGGAGGGAGTTGGGGAGGGAGGGGGGATGGAGGTGGGAAGGAGGGGGGATAAAGGGGTTGAGGGGGGAAGGGGGACCTCCCCTTTTCCCAGTACCCCTCTTTCCCGTTGGGCCCGTCTCATAGGGTTTCCATTGTAACCGGGAGGGGGGGGAGGGAGGGAGGAGGGAGGTGTGGAGGGAGGAGGGGAGAGGGAGGGAGGGGGAGGGGAGGGGGGGAAGGGGAGGGGGGAAGGGGGGAGGGGGTAGGGGAGGGGGTAGGGGAGGGGGTAGGGGGGAGGGGAGGGGGGAGGGAGGGGGATCTCCCCTTTTCCCAGTACCCCTCTTTCCCCGTTGGGCCCATCCCGTAGGGTTTCCATTGTAACCGGGAGGGGGGGAGGGAGGGTGGAAGGAGGGGGGAGGGGGAGAGGGATGGAAGGGTGGAGGGAGGGGGGAGGGAGTGGGGGAGGGTGGGATGGAGGGAAGGAGGGAGTTAGGGGCTGAGTGGTGATGGAGGTTGGGATTGAGGGGGGAGGGAGGGGGGGAGCGAGTGGGGATGGAGGTGGGAAGGAGGGGGGAGGAGGGGTTGAGGGGGGAAGTGGAACCTCCCCTTTTCCCAGTACTCCTCTTTCCCCCACCACCAAGCCCCCTCCGCAACGACCCCTGTTGTCCCCCTCCCCAGTCCCGATTCTCAGACCCCCCCCCATTCTCTCTCTCCCCCAGACACACTCTCAGTGCTTTTTTTCGAAACACTTGCCCCGGTGGCCCACGAGCATAGGGGCCCAATGCTGATCTGTGTATGTTAAGTGACTTGCAATAAAAAAAAATACTTTAAAAAAAGATAAGTGCTTTTTAAGTGCTTGTTTTGAAACATTCGCGGTCACATAGTGCTTCTCACTGCGATCTGTTAGTGGTGCTTTTCGAAACAATGTAGCACCCATCTCAAACAAGCATTGGGAGGATGGGAGGGAGGGAAGGGGAGGGAGGGAGGAGAGAGGTGTGGAGGGAGGGGGAAGGGGAGGGGGAAAGGGGGAAGGGAGGGAGAGGGGAGGGAGGGGGGATGGGATGGGGGAAGGGGGGAGGGAGGGGGACCTCCCCTTTTCCCAGTACCCCTCTTTCCCCGTTGGGCCCGTCCTCGTAGGGTTTCCATTGTAACGGCGGGAGGAGGGGAGGGAGGGAGGAGGGAGGTGTGGAGGGAGGAGGGGAGGGGGGAGGGGAGGGGGGAAGGGGGAGGGAGAGGGTTAGGGGGGAGGGGGAGGGGGGAGGGGAGGGGGAAGGGGAGGGAGGGGGACCTCCCTTTTCCCAGTACCCCTCTTTCCCCGTTGGGCCCGTCCCCATAGGGTTTCCTTTGTGACCAGAAGGGGGGGAGGGAGGGTGGAAGGAGGGGGGAGGGGGAGAGTGATGGAAGGGTGGAGGGAGGGGGGGGGAGGATGGAGGGAAGGAGGGAGGGGGGGAGTTAGGGGAGGAGGGGTGAGGGAGGTGGGGAGGGAGTTGGGGAGGGGGGGAGGGAGTGGGGATGGAGGTGGGAAGGAGTGGGGAGGAAGGGGTTGAGGGGGGAAGGGGGGAGGGAGGGAATAGGGGCCCCATGCTGACCTGTGTATGTTAAGTGACTTGCACAACTTTAAAAAACTGGCAGTTGCTTTTCGCAACAATGTTGCAACAATCTCACACAAGCATTGTGACGTCACAAGCTGAAGATGTAAATTTAAAACCGAGCTGATCTCTCATTGGTGCACGGGTGCCATTGTGACATCACGCGCTGAAGCCCCTTCAAGAAAAGGGTTAGAAATGAAAATTTAAACTTTAATATCTCTCTAGCTTTAAAAAGGTAGCTTCAATTTGAACGAAAGTACTTACAATAGTTGCCCAGGTTAATGGTGAATATGGCGGTACAAAAATCGTAGCTCTTTGGTGTACCTTCAGGGAGGAGTAGGGTTTGTAAGTTATGGACAGAAACTCTTCGGAATCTTCCGTACATACACATATACATACATACATACGGAATGTTGGACCGCAGAGTTTTAGTAGTATACTAGACCGAGTGGGCCCGTTGGGCCCGTCCTCGTAGGGTTTCCATTGTAACCGGGAGGGGAGGAAAGGGGGAGGGTTGGGGGAGGGAAGGGGGAGGGAGGAGGGGAGGGAGGGGGGAGGGGAGGGGGGGAGGGGGGAGGGAGAGGGGAGGGAGGGGGGTAGGGGGGAGGGAGGGGGGAGAGGGGGGGATGGGAGGGGGGAGGGGGGAAGGGAGCAGGGAAGGGGGGGAGGGAGAGGGGAGGGAGGTGGGTAGGGGGGAGGGAGGGAGGGGACCTCCCCTTTTCCCAGTACCCCTCTTTCCCCGTTGGGCCCGTCCTCGTAGGGTTTCCATTGTAACTGGGAGGAGGGGAGGGCGGGAAGGGGGGAGGGAGGGAGGAGGGAGGTGTGGAGGGAGGAGGGGAGGGGAGGGAGGGGGGAGGGGAGGAGGGGTAGGGGGGAGGGGGAGGGGGAGGGAGAGGGGAGGGGGGAGGGGAGGGGGAAGGGGGGAGGGAGGGGGACCTCCCCTTTTCCCAGTACTCCTCTTTCCCGTTGGGCCCGTCCTCGTAGGGTTTCAATTGTAACCGGGAGGGGGGGAGGGGGGGGTGGAAGGAGGGGGGAGAGGGATGGAAGGGTGGAGGGAGGGGGGGAGGGATTGGGGAGGGAGGGAAGGAGGGAGGGGGTAGTTAGGGGGGGAGGGGGGAGGGAGTTGGGGAGGGAGGGGGAGGAGGGGGGGAGGGAGTGGGGATGAGGTGGAAGGAGGGGGATGAAGGGGTTGAGGGGGGAAGGGGCACCTCCCCTTTTCCCAGTACCCCTCTTTCCCCGTTGGGCCTGTCCTCATAGGGTTTCCATTGTAACCGGGAGGGGGGGAGGGAGGGAGGAGGGAGGTGTGGAGGGAGGAGGGGAGGGGGAGGGAGGGGGGAGGGGAGGGGGAAGGGGAGGGGGGAAGGGGGTAGGGAGGGGAGGGAGGGGATCTCCCCTTTTCCCAGTACCCCTCTTTCCCCGTTGGGCTCGTCCCCGTAGGGTTTCCATTGTAACCGGGAGGGGGGGAGGGAGGGTGGAAGGAGGTGGGAGGGGGAGAGGGATGGAAGGGTGGAGGGAGGGGGCAGGGAGTGGGGGAGGGTGGGATGGAGGGAAGGAGGGAGGGGGGGAGTTAGGGCTGAGTGGTGATGGAGGTTGGGATTGAGGGGGGAGGGAGGGGGGGAGCGAGTGGGGATGGAGGTGGGAAGGAGGGGGGAGGAAGGGGTTGAGGGGGGAAGTGGAACCTCCCCTTTTCCCAGTACCCCTCTTTCCCCCACCACCAAGCCCCCTCCGCAACGACCCCTGTTGTCCCCCTCCCCAGTCCCCATTCTCAGACCCCCCCCCCATTCTCTCTCTCTCCCCAGACACACTCTCAGTGCTTTTTTCGAAACACTTGCCCCGGTGGCCCACGAGCATAGGGGCCCAATGCTGATCTGTGTATGTTAAGTGACTTGCAATAAAAAAAAATATTTAAAAAAAGATAAGTGCTTTTTAAGTGCTTGTTTTGAAACATTCGCGGTCACATAGTGCTTCTCACTGCGATCTGTTAGTGGTGCTTTTCGAAACAATGTAGCACCCATCTCAAACAAGCATTGGGAGGATGGGCGGGAGGGAAGGGGAGGGAGGGAGGAGAGAGGTGTGGAGGGAGGGGGGGAAGGGGAGGGGGGAACGGGGGGAAGGGGGAGGGAGAGGAGAGGGAGAGGGGATGGGATGGGGGAAGGGGGGAGGGACGGGGACCTCCCCTTTTCCCAGTACCCATCTTTCCCCGTTGGGCCCGTCCTCGTAGGGTTTCCATTGTAACCGGGAGGAGGGGAGGGAGGGAGGAGGGAGGAGGGAGGTGTGGAGGGAGGGAGGGGGAGGGGGAAGGGGGAGGGAGAGGGTTAGGGGGGAGGGGGAGGGGGGAGTGGAGGGGAGGGAGGGGGACCTCCCTTTTCCCAGTACCCCTCTTTCCCCGTTGGGCCCGTCCCCGTAGGGTTCCCTTTGTAACCAGAAGGGGGAGGGAGGGTGGAAGGAGGGGGGAGGGGGAGAGGGATGGAAGGGTGGAGGGAGGGGGGGAGGGATGGAGGGAAGGAGGGAGGGGGGGGAGTTAGGGGAGGAGGGGTGAGGGAGGTGGGGAGGGAGTTGGGGAGGAGGGGGGAGGGAGTGGGGATGGAGGTGGGAAGGAGTGGGGAGGAAGGGGTTGAGGGGGGAAGGGGGGGAGGGAGGGAATAGGGGCCCCATGCTGATCTGTGTATGTTAAGTGACTTGCACAACTTTAAAAAACTGGCAGTTGCCTTTCGCAACAATGTTGCAACAATCTCACACAAGCATTGTGACGTCACAAGCTGAAGATGTAAATTTAAAACCGAGCTGATCTCTCATTGGTGCACGGGTGCCATTGTGACATCACGCGCTGAAGCCCCTTCAAGAAAAGGGTTAGAAATGAAAATTTAAACTTTAATATCTCTCTAGCTTTAAAAAGGTAGCTTCAATTTGAACGAAAGTACTTACAATAGTTGCCCATGTTAATGGTGAATATGGCGGTACAAAAATCGTAGCGCTTTGGTGTACCGTCAGGGAGGAGTAGGGTTTGTAAGTTATGGACAGAAACTCTTCGGAATCTTCCGTACATACACATATACATACATACATACGGAATGTTGGACCGCAGAGTTTTAGTAGTATACTAGACCGAGTGGGCCCGTTGGGCCCGTCCTCGTAGGGTTTCCATTGTAACCGGGAGGGGAGGAAAGGGGGAGGGATGGGGGAGGGAAGGGGGAGGGAGGAGGGGAGGGAGAGGGGGGAGGGGAGGGGGGGAGGGGGGAGGGAGAGGGGAGGGAGGGGGGGTAGGGGGGAGGGAGGGGGGAGAGGGGGGGGATGGGAGGGGGGAGGGGGGAAGGGAGGAGGGAAGGGGGGGAGGGAGAGGGGAGGGAGGTGGGTAGGGGGGAGGGAGGGAGGGGGACCTCCCCTTTTCCCAGTACCCTCTTTCCCCGTTGGGCCCGTCCTCGTAGGGTTTCCATTGTAACCGGGAGGAGGGGAGGGTTGGGGGAGGGAAGGGGGAGGGAGGAGGGGAGGGAGGGAGGGGGAGGGGAGGAGGGGGGAGCGGGGAGGGAGAGGGGAGGGAGGGGGGTAGGGGGAGGGAGGGGGAAGAGGGGTGGATGGGAGGGGGAGGGGAGGGGGAGGGGAGGGGGGAAGGGAGGAGGGAAGGGCGGGAGGGAGAGGGGAGGGAGGTGGGTAGGGGGGAGGGAGGGAGGTGGGTAGGGGGGAGGGAGGGAGGGGGACCTCCCCTTTTCCCAGTACCCCTCTTTCCCCGTTGGGCCCGTCCTCGTAGTGTTTCCATTGTAACCGGGAGGAGGGGAGGGCGGGAAGGGGGAGGGAGGGAGGAGGGAGGTGTGGAGGGAGGAGGGGAGGGGAGGGATGGGGGAGGGGAGGGAGGGGGGTAGGGGGGAGGGGAGGGAGGGGGAGGGAGGGGGAGGGAGGGGGAGGGGGAGGGGAGGGGGGAGGGGAGGGGGAAGGGGGGAGGGAGGGGGGAGGGAGGGGGACCTCCCCTTTTCCAGTACCCCTCTTTCCCCGTTGGGCCGTCCCCGTAGGGTTTCCATTGTAACCGGGAGGGGGGGGGAGGGAGGGTGGAAGGAGGGGGGAGGGGGAGAGGGTGGAAGGGTGGAGGGAGGGGGGGAGGGAGTGGGGGAGGGTCGGATGGAGGGAAGGAGGGACGGGTGAGTTAGGGGCTGAGTGGTGATGGAAGTTGGGATTGAGGGGGGAGAGAGTGGGGATGGAGGTGGGAAGGAGGGGGAGGAAGAGGTTGAGGGGGGAAGTGGGACCTCCCCTTTTCCCAGTACCCCTCTTTCCCCCACCACCAAGCCCCCACCGCAACGACCCCTGTTGTCCCCCTCCCCAGTCCCCATTCTCAGACCCCCCCCCCATTCTCTTGGAATAAAAAAAAATACTTTAAAAAAAATAAGTGCTTTTTAATTGCTTGTTTTGAAACATTCGCGGTTAAGTGCTTTTTAAAAAAACATTCGCGGTTAAGTGCTGGTTTTGAAACATTCGCGGCTACTTAGTGCTTCTGTCAGCTGCTTTTCGAAACAATGTTGCAACCATCTCACACAAGCATTGGGAGGATGGGAGGGAGGGAAGGGGAGGGAGGGAGGAGGGAGGTGTGGAGGGAGGAGGGGAGGGAGGGGGGAAGGGGAGGGGGGGAAGGGGGCGGGAGAGGGGAGGGAGGGGGGATGGGATGGGGAAGGGGGGAAGTGAGGGGGACCTCCCCTTTTCCCAGTACCCCTCTTTCCCCGTTTGGCCCGTCCTCGTAGGGTTTCCATTGTAACCGGGAGGAGGGGAGGGAGGGAAGGGGGAGGGAGGGAGGAGGGAGGTGTGGAGGGAGGGGAGGGGGAGGGAGGGGGGAGGGGAGGGGGGAAGGGGGGGAGGGGGGTGGGAGAGGGGGAGGGAGGGGGGGAGGGGGGAGGAGAGGGGTAGGGGGGGAGGGGAGGGGGAAGGGGAGGGAGGGGGACCTCCCCTTTTCCCAGTACCCCTCTTTCCCCGTTGGGCCCGTCCTCGTAGGGTTTCCATTGTAACCGGGAGGAGGGGAGGGAGGGAAGGGGGAGGGAGGGAGGTGTGGAGGGGGAGGGAGTGGGGAGGAAGGGGTTGAGGGTGGAAGGAGGGGGGAGAGGGATGGAAGGGTGGAGGGAGGGGGGGAGGGTTTGGGGAGGGAGGGGGGGAGGGTTTGGGAGGGAGGGATGGAGGGAAGGAGGGAGGGAGGGAGTTAGGGGGGGAGGGGGGAGGGAGGGGGGAGGGAGTTGGGGAGGGAGGGGGGGATGGAGGTGGGAAGGAGGGGGGATAAAGGGGTTGAGGGGGGAAGGGGGACCTCCCCTTTTCCCAGTACCCCTCTTTCCCGTTGGGCCCGTCCTCATAGGGTTTCCATTGTAACCGGGAGGGGGGGGAGGGAGGGAGGAGGGAGGTGTGGAGGGAGGAGGGAGAGGAGGGAGGGGGAGGGGAGGGGGGAAGGGGAGGTGGGAAGGGGGGAGGGGGTAGGGGAGGGGGTAGGGGGGAGGGGAGGGGGGAGGGAGGGGGATCTCCCCTTTTCCAGTACCCCTCTTTCCCCGTTGGGCCCATCCCCGTAGGGTTTCCATTGTAACCGGGAGGGGGGGGAGGGAGGGTGGAAGGAGGGGGGAGGGGGAGAGGATGGAAGAGTGGAGGGAGGGGGGAGGGAGTGGGGAAGGGTGGGATGGAGGGAAGGAGGGAGTTAGGGGCTGAGTGGTGATGGAGGTTGGGATTGAGGGGGGAGGGAGGGGGGGAGCGAGTGGGGATGGAGGTGGGAAGGAGGGGGGAGGAAGGGGTTGAGGGGGGAAGTGGAACCTCCCCTTTTCCCAGTACTCCTCTTTCCCCCACCACCAAGCCCCCTCCGCAACGACCCCTGTTGTCCCCCTCCCCAGTCCCGATTCTCAGACCCCCCCCCCATTCTCTCTCTCCCCCAGACACACTCTCAGTGCTTTTTTCGAAACACTTGCCCCGGTGGCCCACGAGCATAGGGGCCCAATGCTGATCTGTGTATGTTAAGTGACTTGCAATAAAAAAAAATACTTTAAAAAAAGATAAGTGCTTTTTAAGTGCTTGTTTTGAAACATTCGCGGTCACATAGTGCTTCTCACTGCGATCTGTTAGTGGTGCTTTTCGAAACAATGTAGCACCCATCTCAAACAAGCATTGGGAGGATGGGAGGGAGGGAAGGGGAGGGAGGGAGGAGAGAGGTGTGGAGGGAGGGGGGAAGGGGAGGGGGGAAAGGGGGAAGGGGAGGGAGAGGGGAGGGAGGGGGGATGGGATGGGGGAAGGGGGGAGGGAGGGGGACCTCCCCTTTTCCCAGTACCCCTCTTTCCCCGTTGGGCCCGTCCTCGTAGGGTTTCCATTGTAACCGGGAGGAGGGGAGGGAGGGAGGAGGGAGGTGTGGAGGGAGGAGGGGAGGGGGGAGGGGAGGGGGGAAGGGGGAGGGAGAGGGTTAGGGGGGAGGGGGAGGGGGGAGGGGAGGGGGGAAGGGGAGGGAGGGGGGACCTCCCCTTTTCCCAGTACCCCTCTTTCCCCGTTGGGCCCGTCCCCATAGGGTTTCCTTTGTAACCAGAAGGGGGGGAGGGAGGGTGGAAGGAGGGGGGAGGGGGAGAGTGATGGAAGGGTGGAGGGAGGGGGGGGAGGATGGAGGGAAGGAGGGAGGGGGGGGAGTTAGGGGAGGAGGGGTGAGGGAGGTGGGGAGGGAGTTGGGAGGGGGGGAGGGAGTGGGGATGGAGGTGGGAAGGAGTGGGGAGGAAGGGGTTGAGGGGGGAAGGGGGGGAGGGAGGGAATAGGGGCCCCATGCTGACCTGTGTATGTTAAGTGACTTGCACAACTTTAAAAAACTGGCAGTTGCTTTTCGCAACAATGTTGCAACAATCTCACACAAGCATTGTGACGTCACAAGCTGAAGATGTAAATTTAAAACCGAGCTGATCTCTCATTGGTGCACGGGTGCCATTGTGACATCACGCGCTGAAGCCCCTTCTAGAAAAGGGTTAGAAATGAAAATTTAAACTTTAATATCTCTCTAGCTTTAAAAAGGTAGCTTCAATTTGAACGAAAGTACTTACAATAGTTGCCCAGGTTAATGGTGAATATGGCGGTACAAAAATCGTAGCTCTTTGGTGTACCTTCAGGGAGGAGTAGGGTTTGTAAGTTATGGACAGAAACTCTTCGGAATCTTCCGTACATACACATATACATACATACATACGGAATGTTGGACCGCAGAGTTTTAGTAGTATATAGATAGATAGATACTAGACCGAGTGGGCCCGTTGGGCCCGTCCTCGTAGGGTTTCCATTGTAACCGGGAGGGGAGGAAAGGGGGAGGGTGCGGGAGGGAAGGGGGAGGGAGGAGGGGAGGGAGGGGGGGAGGGGAGGGGGGGAGGGAGAGGGGAGGGAGGGGGGTAGGGGGGGAGGGAGGGGGGAGAGGGGGGGATGGGAGGGGGGAGGGAGGGGGGAAGGGAGGAGGGAAGGGGGGGAGGGAGAGGGGAGGGAGGTGGGTAGGGGGAGGGAGGGAGGGGGACCTCCCCTTTTCCCAGTACCCCTCTTTCCCCGTTGGGCCCGTCCTCGTAGGGTTTCCATTGTAACCGGGAGGAGGGGAGGGCGGGAAGGGGGAGGGAGGGAGGAGGGAGGTGTGGAGGGAGGAGGGGAGGGGAGGGAGGGGGGAGGGGAGGGAGGGGGGTAGGGGGGAGGGGAAGGGAGGGGGAGGGAGAGGGGATGGGGGAGGGGAGGGGGAAGGGGGGAGGGAGGGGGACCTCCCTTTTCCCAGTACTCCTCTTTCCCCGTTGGGCCCGTCCTCGTAGGGTTTCCATTGTAACCGGGAGGGGGGGAGGGAGGGAGGAGGGAGGTGTGGAGGGAGGTGTGGAGGGAGGAGGGGAGGGGGAGGGAGGGGGGGAGGGGAGGGGGAGGGGGAAGAGGGGTAGGGGGAGGGGAGGGAGGAGGGGAGGGAGGGGAACTCCCCTTTTCCCAGTACCCCTCTTTCCCCGTTGGGCCCGTCCCCGTAGGGTTTCCATTGTAACCGGGAGGGGGGGAGGGAGGGTGGAAGGAGGGGGAGAGGGGTGGAAGGGTGGAGGGAGGGGGGGGAGGGAGTGGGGGAGGGTCGGATGGAGGGAAGGAGGGAGGGGTGAGTTAGGGGCTGAGTGGTGATGGAGGTTGGGATTGAGGGGGGAGAGAGTGGGGATGGAGGTGGGAAGGAGGGGGAAGGAAGAGGTTGAGGGGGAAGTGGGACCTCCCCTTTTCCCAGTACCCCTCTTTCTCCACCACCAAGCCCCCACCGCAACGACCCCTGTTGTCCCCCCTCCCCAGTCCCCATTCTCAGACCCCCCCCCATCTCTTGGAATAAAAAAAAATACTTTAAAAAAAAAAGTGCTTTTTAATTGCTTGTTTTGAAACATTCGCGGTTAAGTGCTTTTTTAAAAACATTCGCGGTTAAGTGCTGGTTTTGAAACATTCGCGGCTACTTAGTGCTTCTGTCAGTTGCTTTTCGAGGGAGGGAGTAGGGAGGTGTGGAGGGGGGGAGGGAGGGGGAGGGAGGGGGGAGGGGAGGGGGGAAGGGGGGGAGGGAGAGGGGAGGGAAGGGGGTAGGGGGGAGGGGGAGGGGAAGGGGGGGAGGGGGGAAGGGGAGGGAGGGGGGGGAGGGGGGAAGGGGAGGGGGAGGGAGGGGGGGAGGGAGAAGGGAGGGAGGGGGGAGTGAGGGGGGAGGGAGGGGAACCTCCCATTTTCCCAGTACCCCTCTTTCCCCATTGGGCCCGTCCTCGTAGGGTTTCCATTGTAACCGGGAGGAGGGGAGGGAGGGTGGAAGGAGGGGGGAGGGGGAGAGGGATGGAATGGTGGAGGGAGGGGGAGGGAGTGGGGGAGGGTGGGATGGAGGGAAGGAGGGAGGGGGGGAGTTAGGGGCTGAGTGGTGAAGGAGGTTGGGATTGAGGGGGGAGGGAGGGGGGAGGGAGTGGGGATGGAGGTGGGAAGGAGGGGGGAGGAAGGGGTTGAGGGGGGAAGTGGGACCTCCCCTTTTCCCAGTACCCCTCTTTCCCCCACCACCAAGCCCCCTCCGCAATGACCCCTGTTGTCCCCTCCCCAGTCCCCATTCTCAGACCCCCCCCCCCCCCATTCTCTCTCTCCCCAGACACACTCTCAGTGCTTTTTTCGAAACACTTGCCCCGGTGGCCCACGAGCATAGGGGCCCAATGCTGATCTGTGTATGTTTAAGTGACTTGCAATAAAAAAAAATACTTTAAAAAAAGATAAGTGCTTTTTAAGTGCTTGTTTTGAAACATTCACGGTCACATAGTGCTTCTCACTGCGATCTGTTAGTGGTGCTTTTCGAAACAATGTAGCACCCATCTCAAACAAGCATTGGAGGATGGAGGGAGGGAAGGGGAGGGAGGGAGGAGAGAGGTGTGGAGGGAGGGGGGAAGGGGAGGGGGAACGGGGGGGAGGGAGAGGGGAGGGAGGGGGGATGGGATGGGGGAAGGGGGGAGGGAGGGGGACCTCCCCTTTTCCCAGTACCCCTCTTTCCCCGTTGGGCCCGTCCTCGTAGGGTTTCCATTGTAACCGGGAGGAGGGGAGGAGGGAGGAGGAGGTGTGGAGGGAGGAGGGGAGGGGGGGGAGGGGAGGGGGAGGGAGAGGGTTAGGGGGGAGGGGAGGGGGGAGGGGAGGGGGACCTCCCCTTTTCCCAGTACTCCTCTTTCCCCGTTGGGCCCGTCCCCGTAGGGTTTCCTTTGTAACCAGAAGGGGGGGGAGGGAGGGTGGAAGGAGGGGGGAGGGGGAGAGGGATGGAAGGGTGGAGGGAGGGGGGGAGGATGGAGGGAAGGAGGGAGGGGGGGAGTTAGGGGAGGAGGGGTGAGGGAGGTGGGGAGGGAGTTGGGGAGGAGGGGGGGAGGGAGTGGGGATGGAGGTGGGAAGGAGTGGGGAGGAAGGGGTGAGGGGGGAAGGGGGGGAGGGAGGGAATAGGGGCCCCATGCTGATCTGTGTATGTTAAGTGACTTGCACAACTTTAAAAAACTGGCAGTTGCTTTTCGCAACAATGTTGCAACAATCTCACACAAGCATTGTGACGTCACAAGCTGAAGATGTAAATTTAAAACCGAGCTGATCTCTCATTGGTGCACGGGTGCCATTGTGACATCACGCACTGAAGCCCCTTCAAGAAAAGGGTTAGAAATGAAAATTTATACTTTAATATCTCTCTAGCTTTAAAAAGGTAGCTTCAATTTGAACGAAAGTACTTACAATAGTTGCCCATGTTAATGGTGAATACGGCGGTACAAAAATCGTAGCGCTTTGGTGTACCGTCTGGGAGGAGTAGGGTTTGGACCCTTCAAGAAAAGTGTTAGAAATGAAAATTTAAACTTTAATATCTCTCTAGCTTTAAAAAGGTAGCTTCAATTTGAACGAAAGTACTTACAATAGTTGCCCATGTCAATGGTGAATACGGCGGTACAAAAATCGTAGCGCTTTGGTGTACCGTCTGGGAGGAGCAGGGTTTGTAAGTTATGGACAGAAATCTTCGGAATCTTCCGTATATACATACGGAATCTTCCGTATATACATACGGAATGTTGGACCGCAGAGTTTTAGTATTATACTAGACCGAGTGGGCCCGTTGGGCCCGTCCTCGTAGGGTTTCCATTGTAACCGGGAGGATGGGAGGGAGGGAAGTGGGAGGGAGGGGGGGAGGGGAGGGTGGAGTGGAGGGGGGAGGGGAGGGGGAAGGAGGGGAGGGGGATGGGGAGGGAGAGGGGAGGGAGGGGGGTGGGGGGAGGGTCTATTTTACTTTAAAATAAACAGCGTTCTTTGTTGAAAAGGAAATAAACTTATCTATAGAGCAGCAGCTTTTTTAAAATAAATAAAATCAAACTTAATGAAAATCACATTCCTCATTTTAAATAAATGTCTTTGTTATAAATGAAATCAAACAGCGGGAGAGGCGACGGCGACTACACCTCCCGGCGGTCAGCGCTGCTGGGACGGGAGGGAGGGAGGGATGAGGGAGGGAGGAGAGTGGGGAGGGAGGGGTACCTCCCCTTTTCCCAGTAC
Source organism: Rhinoraja longicauda (assembly GCF_053455715.1). Taxonomy (NCBI): domain Eukaryota; kingdom Metazoa; phylum Chordata; class Chondrichthyes; order Rajiformes; family Arhynchobatidae; genus Rhinoraja; species Rhinoraja longicauda. Next base: position 38,359,762 of record NC_135973.1, on the reverse strand, counting down.
TCTTCTTTCCCAAACCACCAAGCCCCCTGTTGTCCCCCTCCCCAGTCCCCATTCTCAGACCCCCCCATTCTCTCTCCCCCAGATACACTCTTACTCTCCCCCCCCCCTTTCCCCAGCACACCCCTTTCCCCGTTGGGCCCGTCCTCGTAGGGTTTCCATTGTAACCGTGAGGCAGGGAGGGAGGGGGGAGGGAGGGAAGAGGGAGGTGTGGAGGGAGGAGGGGAGGGGGAGGGAGGGGGAGGGGGGAAGGGGGGGAGGTGGAGGGAGGGGGAGGGAGAGGGGGAGGGGTGGGGGGAAGGGGTGAGGGTGGAAGGGGGAGGGAGGGGGACCTCCCCTTTTCCCAGTACCCCTCTTTCCCCGTTGTGCCCGTCCTCATAAGGTTTCCATTGTAACCGGGAGGGGAGTGGGGGGGAGGGAAGGGAGGAGGGAGGTGTGGAGGGGGGAGGGGAGGGGGAGGGGGGAAGGGGCAAGGGGGAGGGAGAGGGGAGGGAGGGGGTAGGGAGGGGGGAAGGGGGGAGGGAGGGGGACCACCCGTTTTCCCAGTACCCCTCTTTCCCCGTTGGGCCCGTCGTCGTAGGGTTTCCATTGTAACCGGGAGGAGGGGAGGTAGGGAAGGGGGAGGGAGGGAGGAGGGAGGTGTGGAGGGAGGAGGGGAGGGGGAGGGAGGAGGGGAGGGGGAGGGAGGGGGAAGGGGGAGGAGGGAGAGGGGAGGGAGGGGGGTAGGGGGGAGGGAGGAGGGAGGTGTGGAGGGAGGAGGGGAGGGGGAGGGAGGGGGGAGGGGAGGGGGGGGGAGAGGGGGAGGGGGAGGGAGGGAGCGTGTAAGGGGGAGGGAGGGGGACCTCCCCTTTTCCCAGTACCCCTCTTTCCCCGTTGGGCCCGTCCTCGTAGGGTTTCCATTGTAACCGGGAGGAGGGGAGGGAGGGAGGAGGGAGGTGTGGAGGGAGGAGGGGAGGGGGGAAGGGGGAGGGAGAGGGTTAGGGGGGAGGGGGAGGGGGGAGGGGAGGGGAGGGAGGGGGACCTCCCCTTTTCCCAGTACCCCTCTTTCCCCGTTGGGCCCGTCCCCGTAGGGTTTCCTTTGTAACCAGAAGGGGGGAGGGAGGGTGGAAGGAGGGGGGAGGGGGAGAGGGATGGAAGGGTGGAGGGAGGGGGGGAGGGATGGAGGGAAGGAGGGAGGGGGGGGAGTTAGGGGAGGAGGGGTGAGGGAGGTGGGGAGGGAGTTGGGGAGGAGGGGGGGAGGGAGTGGGGATGGAGGTGGGAAGGAGTGGGGAGGAAGGGGTTGAGGGGGGAAGGGGGGGGCGGGAGGGAATAGGGGCCCCATGCTGATCTGTGTATGTTAAGTGACTTGCACAACTTTAAAAAACTGGCAGTTGCCTTTCGCAACAATGTTGCAACAATCTCACACAAGCATTGTGACGTCACAAGCTGAAGATGTAAATTTAAAACCGAGCTGATCTCTCATTGGTGCACGGGTGCCATTGTGACATCACGCGCTGAAGCCCCTTCAAGAAAAGGGTTAGAAATGAAAATTAAACTTTAATATCTCTCTAGCTTTAAAAAGGTAGCTTCAATTTGAACGAAAGTACTTACAATAGTTGCCCATGTTAATGGTGAATATGGCGGTACAAAAATCGTAGCGCTTTGGTGTACCGTCAGGGAGGAGTAGGGTTTGTAAGTTATGGACAGAAACTCTTCGGAATCTTTGCGTACATACACATATACATCCATACATACGGAATGTTGGACCGCAGAGTTTTAGTAGTATATAGATAGATAGACTAGAACAAGTGTGCCCGTTGGGCCCGTCCTCGTAGGGTTTCCATTGTAACCGGGAGGGGAGTGGGGGTAGGGAAGGGGGAGGGAGGGAGTAGGGAGGTGTGGAGGGGGGAGGGGAGGGGGAGGGAGGGGGGGGAGGGGAGGGGGGAAGGGAGGGAGGGAGAGGGGAGGGAAGGGGGTAGGGGGGAGGGGGAGGGAGGGGAGGGGGGAAGGGGAGGGAGGGGGGAAGGGGAGGGGGAGGGAGGGGGGAGGGAGAAGGGAGTGAGGGGGGAGGGAGGGGGACCTCCCCTTTTCCCAGTACCCCTCTTTCCCCATTGGGCCCGTGCTCGTAGGGTTTCCATTGTAACCGGGAGGAGGGGAGGGAGGGGAGGGGGAGGGAGGGAGGAGGGAGGTGTGGAGGGAGGAGGGGAGGGGAGGGGGAGGGGAGGGGGGGAAGGGGGGAGGAGGGAGGGAGAGGGGAGGGAGGGGGGTAGGGGGGAGGTAAGGGGGAGTGAGGGGGGAGGGAGGGAGTGGGATCTCCCATTTTCCCAGTACCCCTCTTTCCCCGTTGGGCCCGTCCTCGTAGGGTTTCCATTGTAACCGGGAGGAGGGGAGGGAGGGAAGGGGGAGGGAGGGAGGAGGGGGGAGGGAGGGGAGGGGGGAAGGGGGGAGTGAAGGGGTAGGGGGAGGGAGGGGGAGAGGGGAGGGGGGGTAGGGGGGAGGGGGGAGGGAGGGGGAAGGGGGGAGGGAGGGGGATCTCCCCTTTTCCCAGTACCCCTCTTTCCCCGTTGGGCCCGTCCCTGTAGGGTTTCCATTGTAACCGGGAGGGGTGGAGGGATGGTGGAAGGAGGGGGGAGGGGGAGAGGGATGGAATGGTGGAGGGAGGGGGGAGGGAGTGGGGGAGGGTGGGATGGAGGGAAGGAGGGAGGGGGGGAGTTAGGGGCTGAGTGGTGATGGAGGTTGGGATTGAGGGGGGAGGGAGGGGGGGAGGGAGTGGGGATGGAGGTGGGAAGGAGGGGGGAGGAAGGGGTTGATGGGGGAAGTGGGACCTCCCCTTTTCCCAGTACCCCTCTTTCCCCCACCACCAAGCCCCCTCCGCAACGACCCCTGTTGTCCCCAGTCCCCATTCACAGACCCCCCCCCATTCTCTCTCTCCCCATACACACTCTCAGTGCTTTTTTCGAAACACTTGCCCCGGTGGCCCACGAGCATATGGGCCCAATGCTGATCTGTGTATGTTAAGTGACTTGCAATAAAAAAATATACTTTAAAAAGAGATAAGTGCTTTTTAAGTGCTTGTTTTGAAACATTCGCGGTCACATAGTGCTTCTCACTGTAGCACCCATCTCAAGTGTGCCCGTTGGGCCCGTCCTCGTAGGGTTTCCATTGTAACCGGGAGGAGGGGAGGGAGGGAAGGGGGAGAGAGAGAGGTGTGGAGGGAGGAGGGGAGGGGGAGGGAGGGGGTAGGGGAGGGGAGGGGGGAAGGGGAGGGGGGGAAGGGGGGAGGGAGAGAGGGGGAGGGGGAGGGAGAGAGGGGGAGGGGGAGGGAGGGGGGAGGGGAAGGGCGGAGGGAGGGGGACCTCCCCTTTTCCCAGTACCCCTCTTTCCCCATTGTGCCCGTCCTCGTAGGGTTTACATTGTAACCGGGAGAAGGGGAGGGAGGGAAGGGGGAGGGGGGGAGGAGGGAGGTGTGGAGGGAGGAGGGGAGGGGGAAGGGGGAAGGGGAGTGGGGGGAGGGAAGGGGGAGGGAGGGGGGAGGGGAGGGGAGGGTGGAAGGGGAGGGCGGAAAGGGGGGGAGGGGGGAAAGGGGGAGGGGGGAGGGAGAGAGGGGGAGGGTGGAAAGAGCATCCCTCTCCCCATCAGAACTGCCCCCTCCATCGACTCCTTTAAGTCCAGGCTCAAAACCTATTTCTACTCCCTAGCGTTTGAGGCTCATTGAGGAGGCGCTGTGAACTGTTTGCGTGCCACTGTATGTTTCATTTTTTCCTTAGTACCTAATCAAATGTACAGCACTTTGGTCAACGTGGGTTGTTTTTAAATGTGCTATACAAATAAAATGGACTTGACTTGACAGCTCTTCGCAACAATGTAGCACAGGGGCATTGTGACGTCACACGCTGAATACCGCTGGGGGGGGGGGGAAGGGGGGTCAGCTCGAGTCCATCTCACAGGGGCATTGTGACATCACAATCCGCACCGCAGCGCCCCCCTTCTGTCAAAACTTCGATAAATCAGGGGGGGCAGCACTTTTAAACCTCTGTAACTTACAAAATATGCGTCCGAATTAAATAAAAAATATCATTTTCCAGCAGCGAACCGCATGCTGATTAAGGCGGTACAAAAATCGTGGCGCTACGGTTCACCGTTTTGCCGCAATTGCCGTATTCAGCCGACATCAGTGTTATATATATATATAACACAAGATCTGAGTTTTAGTAATAGATAGATAGATAGATAGATAGATAGATAGATAGATAGATAGATAGATAGATAGATAGATAGATAGATAGATAGATAGATAGATAGATAGATAGATAGATAGATAGATAGATAGATAGATAGATAGATAGATAGATAGATAGATAGATAGATAGATAGATAGATAGATAGATAGATAGATAGATAGATAGATAGATAGATAGATAGATAGATAGATAGATAGATAGATAGATAGATAGATAGATAGATAGATAGATAGATAGATAGATAGATAGATAGATAGATAGATAGATAGATAGATAGATAGATAGATAGATAGATAGATAGATAGATAGATAGATAGATAGATAGATAGATAGATAGATAGATAGATAGATAGATAGATAGATAGATAGATAGATAGATAGATAGATAGATAGATAGATAGATAGATAGATAGATAGATAGATAGATAGATAGATAGATAGATAGATAGATAGATAGATAGATAGATAGATAGATAGATAGATAGATAGATAGATAGATAGATAGATAGATAGATAGATAGATAGATAGATAGATAGATAGATAGATAGATAGATAGATAGATAGATAGATAGATAGATAGATAGATAGATAGATAGATAGATAGATAGATAGATAGATAGATAGATAGATAGATAGATAGATAGATAGATAGATAGATAGATAGATAGATAGATAGATAGATAGATAGATAGATAGATAGATAGATAGATAGATAGATAGATAGATAGATAGATAGATAGATAGATAGATAGATAGATAGATAGATAGATAGATAGATAGATAGATAGATAGATAGATAGATAGATAGATAGATAGATAGATAGATAGATAGATAGATAGATAGATAGATAGATAGATAGATAGATAGATAGATAGATAGATAGATAGATAGATAGATAGATAGATAGATAGATAGATAGATAGATAGATAGATAGATAGATAGATAGATAGATAGATAGATAGATAGATAGATAGATAGATAGATAGATAGATAGATAGATAGATAGATAGATAGATAGATAGATAGATAGATAGATAGATAGATAGATAGATAGATAGATAGATAGATAGATAGATAGATAGATAGATAGATAGATAGATAGATAGATAGATAGATAGATAGATAGATAGATAGATAGATAGATAGATAGATAGATAGATAGATAGATAGATAGATAGATAGATAGATAGATAGATAGATAGATAGATAGATAGATAGATAGATAGATAGATAGATAGATAGATAGATAGATAGATAGATAGATAGATAGATAGATAGATAGATAGATAGATAGATAGATAGATAGATAGATAGATAGATAGATAGATAGATAGATAGATAGATAGATAGATAGATAGATAGATAGATAGATAGATAGATAGATAGATAGATAGATAGATAGATAGATAGATAGATAGATAGATAGATAGATAGATAGATAGATAGATAGATAGATAGATAGATAGATAGATAGATAGATAGATAGATAGATAGATAGATAGATAGATAGATAGATAGATAGATAGATAGATAGATAGATAGATAGATAGATAGATAGATAGATAGATAGATAGATAGATAGATAGATAGATAGATAGATAGATAGATAGATAGATAGATAGATAGATAGATAGATAGATAGATAGATAGATAGATAGATAGATAGATAGATAGATAGATAGATAGATAGATAGATAGATAGATAGATAGATAGATAGATAGATAGATAGATAGATAGATAGATAGATAGATAGATAGATAGATAGATAGATAGATAGATAGATAGATAGATAGATAGATAGATAGATAGATAGATAGATAGATAGATAGATAGATAGATAGATAGATAGATAGATAGATAGATAGATAGATAGATAGATAGATAGATAGATAGATAGATAGATAGATAGATAGATAGATAGATAGATAGATAGATAGATAGATAGATAGATAGATAGATAGATAGATAGATAGATAGATAGATAGATAGATAGATAGATAGATAGATAGATAGATAGATAGATAGATAGATAGATAGATAGATAGATAGATAGATAGATAGATAGATAGATAGATAGATAGATAGATAGATAGATAGATAGATAGATAGATAGATAGATAGATAGATAGATAGATAGATAGATAGATAGATAGATAGATAGATAGATAGATAGATAGATAGATAGATAGATAGATAGATAGATAGATAGATAGATAGATAGATAGATAGATAGATAGATAGATAGATAGATAGATAGATAGATAGATAGATAGATAGATAGATAGATAGATAGATAGATAGATAGATAGATAGATAGATAGATAGATAGATAGATAGATAGATAGATAGATAGATAGATAGATAGATAGATAGATAGATAGATAGATAGATAGATAGATAGATAGATAGATAGATAGATAGATAGATAGATAGATAGATAGATAGATAGATAGATAGATAGATAGATAGATAGATAGATAGATAGATAGATAGATAGATAGATAGATAGATAGATAGATAGATAGATAGATAGATAGATAGATAGATAGATAGATAGATAGATAGATAGATAGATAGATAGATAGATAGATAGATAGATAGATAGATAGATAGATAGATAGATAGATAGATAGATAGATAGATAGATAGATAGATAGATAGATAGATAGATAGATAGATAGATAGATAGATAGATAGATAGATAGATAGATAGATAGATAGATAGATAGATAGATAGATAGATAGATAGATAGATAGATAGATAGATAGATAGATAGATAGATAGATAGATAGATAGATAGATAGATAGATAGATAGATAGATAGATAGATAGATAGATAGATAGATAGATAGATAGATAGATAGATAGATAGATAGATAGATAGATAGATAGATAGATAGATAGATAGATAGATAGATAGATAGATAGATAGATAGATAGATAGATAGATAGATAGATAGATAGATAGATAGATAGATAGATAGATAGATAGATAGATAGATAGATAGATAGATAGATAGATAGATAGATAGATAGATAGATAGATAGATAGATAGATAGATAGATAGATAGATAGATAGATAGATAGATAGATAGATAGATAGATAGATAGATAGATAGATAGATAGATAGATAGATAGATAGATAGATAGATAGATAGATAGATAGATAGATAGATAGATAGATAGATAGATAGATAGATAGATAGATAGATAGATAGATAGATAGATAGATAGATAGATAGATAGATAGATAGATAGATAGATAGATAGATAGATAGATAGATAGATAGATAGATAGATAGATAGATAGATAGATAGATAGATAGATAGATAGATAGATAGATAGATAGATAGATAGATAGATAGATAGATAGATAGATAGATAGATAGATAGATAGATAGATAGATAGATAGATAGATAGATAGATAGATAGATAGATAGATAGATAGATAGATAGATAGATAGATAGATAGATAGATAGATAGATAGATAGATAGATAGATAGATAGATAGATAGATAGATAGATAGATAGATAGATAGATAGATAGATAGATAGATAGATAGATAGATAGATAGATAGATAGATAGATAGATAGATAGATAGATAGATAGATAGATAGATAGATAGATAGATAGATAGATAGATAGATAGATAGATAGATAGATAGATAGATAGATAGATAGATAGATAGATAGATAGATAGATAGATAGATAGATAGATAGATAGATAGATAGATAGATAGATAGATAGATAGATAGATAGATAGATAGATAGATAGATAGATAGATAGATAGATAGATAGATAGATAGATAGATAGATAGATAGATAGATAGATAGATAGATAGATAGATAGATAGATAGATAGATAGATAGATAGATAGATAGATAGATAGATAGATAGATAGATAGATAGATAGATAGATAGATAGATAGATAGATAGATAGATAGATAGATAGATAGATAGATAGATAGATAGATAGATAGATAGATAGATAGATAGATAGATAGATAGATAGATAGATAGATAGATAGATAGATAGATAGATAGATAGATAGATAGATAGATAGATAGATAGATAGATAGATAGATAGATAGATAGATAGATAGATAGATAGATAGATAGATAGATAGATAGATAGATAGATAGATAGATAGATAGATAGATAGATAGATAGATAGATAGATAGATAGATAGATAGATAGATAGATAGATAGATAGATAGATAGATAGATAGATAGATAGATAGATAGATAGATAGATAGATAGATAGATAGATAGATAGATAGATAGATAGATAGATAGATAGATAGATAGATAGATAGATAGATAGATAGATAGATAGATAGATAGATAGATAGATAGATAGATAGATAGATAGATAGATAGATAGATAGATAGATAGATAGATAGATAGATAGATAGATAGATAGATAGATAGATAGATAGATAGATAGATAGATAGATAGATAGATAGATAGATAGATAGATAGATAGATAGATAGATAGATAGATAGATAGATAGATAGATAGATAGATAGATAGATAGATAGATAGATAGATAGATAGATAGATAGATAGATAGATAGATAGATAGATAGATAGATAGATAGATAGATAGATAGATAGATAGATAGATAGATAGATAGATAGATAGATAGATAGATAGATAGATAGATAGATAGATAGATAGATAGATAGATAGATAGATAGATAGATAGATAGATAGATAGATAGATAGATAGATAGATAGATAGATAGATAGATAGATAGATAGATAGATAGATAGATAGATAGATAGATAGATAGATAGATAGATAGATAGATAGATAGATAGATAGATAGATAGATAGATAGATAGATAGATAGATAGATAGATAGATAGATAGATAGATAGATAGATAGATAGATAGATAGATAGATAGATAGATAGATAGATAGATAGATAGATAGATAGATAGATAGATAGATAGATAGATAGATAGATAGATAGATAGATAGATAGATAGATAGATAGATAGATAGATAGATAGATAGATAGATAGATAGATAGATAGATAGATAGATAGATAGATAGATAGATAGATAGATAGATAGATAGATAGATAGATAGATAGATAGATAGATAGATAGATAGATAGATAGATAGATAGATAGATAGATAGATAGATAGATAGATAGATAGATAGATAGATAGATAGATAGATAGATAGATAGATAGATAGATAGATAGATAGATAGATAGATAGATAGATAGATAGATAGATAGATAGATAGATAGATAGATAGATAGATAGATAGATAGATAGATAGATAGATAGATAGATAGATAGATAGATAGATAGATAGATAGATAGATAGATAGATAGATAGATAGATAGATAGATAGATAGATAGATAGATAGATAGATAGATAGATAGATAGATAGATAGATAGATAGATAGATAGATAGATAGATAGATAGATAGATAGATAGATAGATAGATAGATAGATAGATAGATAGATAGATAGATAGATAGATAGATAGATAGATAGATAGATAGATAGATAGATAGATAGATAGATAGATAGATAGATAGATAGATAGATAGATAGATAGATAGATAGATAGATAGATAGATAGATAGATAGATAGATAGATAGATAGATAGATAGATAGATAGATAGATAGATAGATAGATAGATAGATAGATAGATAGATAGATAGATAGATAGATAGATAGATAGATAGATAGATAGATAGATAGATAGATAGATAGATAGATAGATAGATAGATAGATAGATAGATAGATAGATAGATAGATAGATAGATAGATAGATAGATAGATAGATAGATAGATAGATAGATAGATAGATAGATAGATAGATAGATAGATAGATAGATAGATAGATAGATAGATAGATAGATAGATAGATAGATAGATAGATAGATAGATAGATAGATAGATAGATAGATAGATAGATAGATAGATAGATAGATAGATAGATAGATAGATAGATAGATAGATAGATAGATAGATAGATAGATAGATAGATAGATAGATAGATAGATAGATAGATAGATAGATAGATAGATAGATAGATAGATAGATAGATAGATAGATAGATAGATAGATAGATAGATAGATAGATAGATAGATAGATAGATAGATAGATAGATAGATAGATAGATAGATAGATAGATAGATAGATAGATAGATAGATAGATAGATAGATAGATAGATAGATAGATAGATAGATAGATAGATAGATAGATAGATAGATAGATAGATAGATAGATAGATAGATAGATAGATAGATAGATAGATAGATAGATAGATAGATAGATAGATAGATAGATAGATAGATAGATAGATAGATAGATAGATAGATAGATAGATAGATAGATAGATAGATAGATAGATAGATAGATAGATAGATAGATAGATAGATAGATAGATAGATAGATAGATAGACTAGCACAAGTGTGCCCGTTGGGCCCATCCTCGTAGGGTTTCCATTGTAACCGGGAGGGGAGTGGGGGGGAGGGAAGGGGGAGGGAGGGAGGAAGGGAGGGGGAGGGAGGGGGGAGGGGGAGGGGGAGGGAGGGAGGAGGGGAGGGGAGGGGGGAGGGGAGGGGGAGGGAGGAGGGGAGGGGAGGGGGGAGGGAGAGAGGATGGAGGGGGTTAGGGAGGGGGGAAAGGGGGAGGGAGGGGGACCTCCCCTTTTCCCAGTACCCCGCTTTCCCCGTTGGGCCCGTCCTCGTAGGGTTTCCATTGTTACCGGGAGGAGGGGAGGGAGGGAAGGGGGAGGGAGGGAGGAGGGAGGTGTGAGGGGAGGGGGAGGGGAGGGTTGGAGAGGGGAAGGGGGGGGAGGGAGAGAGGAGGGAGGGGGGAGGGGGGGAGGGAGGGGGGAGCGAGGGGGAGGGGAGGGGAGAAGGGGGAGGGAGGGGGACCTCCCCTTTTCCCAGTACCCCTCTTTCCCCGTTGGGCCCGTCCTCGTAGGGTTTCCATTGTAACCGGGAGGGGAGTGGGGGGGAGGGAAGGGAGGAGGGAGGGGGGAGGGGAGGGGGAGGGAGTGGGGGAGGGGAGGGGGGGAGGGGGCAGGGAGAGTGGAGGGAGGGGTTATGGGGAGGGGGAGGGAGGGGGAAGGGGGGAGGGAGGGGGACCACCCGTTTTCCCAGTACCCCTCTTTCCCCGTTGGGCCCGTCCTCGTAGGGTTTCCATTGTAACCGGGAGGCGGGGAGGGAGGGGGGAGGGAGGGAGGAGGGAGGTGTGGAGGGAGGAGGGGAGGGAAGGGGGGAGGGGAGGGGGGAAGGGGAGGGGGGAAGAGGGGGAGGTGGAGGGAGAGGGGAGGGAGGGGGGAAGGGAGGAGGGAGGGGGACCTCCCTTTTTCCCATTACCCCTCTTTCCCCGTTGGGTCCGTCCTCGTAGGGTTTCTATTGTAACCGGGAGGTGGGGAGGGAGGGGGGAGGGATGGAGGAGGGGAGGCGGATGGAGGGGGGGGAGGGGAGGGGAGGGGGTGGGAGGGGAAGGGGGGGAAGGGGGGAGGTGGAGGGAAGGGGAGGGAGGGGGGAGGGAGGAGGAAGGGGGGAGGGAGGGGGACCTCTCCTTTTCCCAGTACCCCTCTTTCCCCGTTGGGCCCGTCCTCGTAGGGTTTCCATTGTAACCGGGAGGGGAGTGGGGGGGAGGGAAGGGAGGCAGGGAGGGGGGGAGGGGAGGGGAGAAGGTGGAAGGTGGAGGGAGGGGGACCACCACTTTTCCCAGTACCCCTCTTTTCCCTTTGGGTCCGTCCCCGTAGGGTTTCCATTGTAACCGGAAGGGGGGGAGGGGGGGTGGAAGGGTGGAGGGAGGGGGGGGGGGAGTGGGGAGGGAGTTGGGGAGGGGGGGAGGGAGTGGGGATGAAGGAAGGGGGAGGAAGGGGTTGAGGGGGGAAGGGGACGGGGCCCTACCACCAGGCCCCCGGCACGAAGGGGCCCCATGCTGATCTGTGTATGTTAAGTGACTTGCAATAAAAACCAAGGGGCCCCATGCTGATCTGTGTATGTTAAGTGACTTGCAATAAAAAACACAACTTTAAAAAACAATCAGCTGCTTTTCGCAACAATGTTGAACCCATCTCACACAAGCATTGTGACGTCACAAGCTGAAGACCTTGGAAAAAAAAGGTTAAAAATAAAAAGATGTAAATTTGTAAAGAGTAGACACCCAATAGCAGCTGCTTGTCCATTGTGACATCACACGCTGAAGGGGGGGGAAGGGGGGTCAGCTCGAGCTCATCTCACAGGGGCATTGTGACATCACACGCTGAAGACTAAATCCGCACCGCAGCGCCCCCCTGAAAGGGGGGGGGGGGGGCAGCGCTTTAAAACCTCTGTAACTTAAAAAATACGCGACCAAATTAAGTGAAAATATCACGGCCGAGCGAGCGCGAGATTGGCGATTGAGGCGGTGCGAAAACCGTGGCGCTACGGTTCGCCTTTTTCCCGCAATCGATGTTACGTACGGTTCAGGTCATTCCCAAAAATTTACACAAGATCTGAGTTTTAATGATAGATAGATAGATAGATAGATAGATAGATAGATAGATAGATAGATAGATAGATAGATAGATAGATAGATAGATAGATAGATAGATAGATAGATAGATAGATAGATAGATAGATAGATAGATAGATAGATAGATAGATAGATAGATAGATAGATAGATAGATAGATAGATAGATAGATAGATAGATAGATAGATAGATAGATAGATAGATAGATAGATAGATAGATAGATAGATAGATAGATAGATAGATAGATAGATAGATAGATAGATAGATAGATAGATAGATAGATAGATAGATAGATAGATAGATAGATAGATAGATAGATAGATAGATAGATAGATAGATAGATAGATAGATAGATAGATAGATAGATAGATAGATAGATAGATAGATAGATAGATAGATAGATAGATAGATAGATAGATAGATAGATAGATAGATAGATAGATAGATAGATAGATAGATAGATAGATAGATAGATAGATAGATAGATAGATAGATAGATAGATAGATAGATAGATAGATAGATAGATAGATAGATAGATAGATAGATAGATAGATAGATAGATAGATAGATAGATAGATAGATAGATAGATAGATAGATAGATAGATAGATAGATAGATAGATAGATAGATAGATAGATAGATAGATAGATAGATAGATAGATAGATAGATAGATAGATAGATAGATAGATAGATAGATAGATAGATAGATAGATAGATAGATAGATAGATAGATAGATAGATAGATAGATAGATAGATAGATAGATAGATAGATAGATAGATAGATAGATAGATAGATAGATAGATAGATAGATAGATAGATAGATAGATAGATAGATAGATAGATAGATAGATAGATAGATAGATAGATAGATAGATAGATAGATAGATAGATAGATAGATAGATAGATAGATAGATAGATAGATAGATAGATAGATAGATAGATAGATAGATAGATAGATAGATAGATAGATAGATAGATAGATAGATAGATAGATAGATAGATAGATAGATAGATAGATAGATAGATAGATAGATAGATAGATAGATAGATAGATAGATAGATAGATAGATAGATAGATAGATAGATAGATAGATAGATAGATAGATAGATAGATAGATAGATAGATAGATAGATAGATAGATAGATAGATAGATAGATAGATAGATAGATAGATAGATAGATAGATAGATAGATAGATAGATAGATAGATAGATAGATAGATAGATAGATAGATAGATAGATAGATAGATAGATAGATAGATAGATAGATAGATAGATAGATAGATAGATAGATAGATAGATAGATAGATAGATAGATAGATAGATAGATAGATAGATAGATAGATAGATAGATAGATAGATAGATAGATAGATAGATAGATAGATAGATAGATAGATAGATAGATAGATAGATAGATAGATAGATAGATAGATAGATAGATAGATAGATAGATAGATAGATAGATAGATAGATAGATAGATAGATAGATAGATAGATAGATAGATAGATAGATAGATAGATAGATAGATAGATAGATAGATAGATAGATAGATAGATAGATAGATAGATAGATAGATAGATAGATAGATAGATAGATAGATAGATAGATAGATAGATAGATAGATAGATAGATAGATAGATAGATAGATAGATAGATAGATAGATAGATAGATAGATAGATAGATAGATAGATAGATAGATAGATAGATAGATAGATAGATAGATAGATAGATAGATAGATAGATAGATAGATAGATAGATAGATAGATAGATAGATAGATAGATAGATAGATAGATAGATAGATAGATAGATAGATAGATAGATAGATAGATAGATAGATAGATAGATAGATAGATAGATAGATAGATAGATAGATAGATAGATAGATAGATAGATAGATAGATAGATAGATAGATAGATAGATAGATAGATAGATAGATAGATAGATAGATAGATAGATAGATAGATAGATAGATAGATAGATAGATAGATAGATAGATAGATAGATAGATAGATAGATAGATAGATAGATAGATAGATAGATAGATAGATAGATAGATAGATAGATAGATAGATAGATAGATAGATAGATAGATAGATAGATAGATAGATAGATAGATAGATAGATAGATAGATAGATAGATAGATAGATAGATAGATAGATAGATAGATAGATAGATAGATAGATAGATAGATAGATAGATAGATAGATAGATAGATAGATAGATAGATAGATAGATAGATAGATAGATAGATAGATAGATAGATAGATAGATAGATAGATAGATAGATAGATAGATAGATAGATAGATAGATAGATAGATAGATAGATAGATAGATAGATAGATAGATAGATAGATAGATAGATAGATAGATAGATAGATAGATAGATAGATAGATAGATAGATAGATAGATAGATAGATAGATAGATAGATAGATAGATAGATAGATAGATAGATAGATAGATAGATAGATAGATAGATAGATAGATAGATAGATAGATAGATAGATAGATAGATAGATAGATAGATAGATAGATAGATAGATAGATAGATAGATAGATAGATAGATAGATAGATAGATAGATAGATAGATAGATAGATAGATAGATAGATAGATAGATAGATAGATAGATAGATAGATAGATAGATAGATAGATAGATAGATAGATAGATAGATAGATAGATAGATAGATAGATAGATAGATAGATAGATAGATAGATAGATAGATAGATAGATAGATAGATAGATAGATAGATAGATAGATAGATAGATAGATAGATAGATAGATAGATAGATAGATAGATAGATAGATAGATAGATAGATAGATAGATAGATAGATAGATAGATAGATAGATAGATAGATAGATAGATAGATAGATAGATAGATAGATAGATAGATAGATAGATAGATAGATAGATAGATAGATAGATAGATAGATAGATAGATAGATAGATAGATAGATAGATAGATAGATAGATAGATAGATAGATAGATAGATAGATAGATAGATAGATAGATAGATAGATAGATAGATAGATAGATAGATAGATAGATAGATAGATAGATAGATAGATAGATAGATAGATAGATAGATAGATAGATAGATAGATAGATAGATAGATAGATAGATAGATAGATAGATAGATAGATAGATAGATAGATAGATAGATAGATAGATAGATAGATAGATAGATAGATAGATAGATAGATAGATAGATAGATAGATAGATAGATAGATAGATAGATAGATAGATAGATAGATAGATAGATAGATAGATAGATAGATAGATAGATAGATAGATAGATAGATAGATAGATAGATAGATAGATAGATAGATAGATAGATAGATAGATAGATAGATAGATAGATAGATAGATAGATAGATAGATAGATAGATAGATAGATAGATAGATAGATAGATAGATAGATAGATAGATAGATAGATAGATAGATAGATAGATAGATAGATAGATAGATAGATAGATAGATAGATAGATAGATAGATAGATAGATAGATAGATAGATAGATAGATAGATAGATAGATAGATAGATAGATAGATAGATAGATAGATAGATAGATAGATAGATAGATAGATAGATAGATAGATAGATAGATAGATAGATAGATAGATAGATAGATAGATAGATAGATAGATAGATAGATAGATAGATAGATAGATAGATAGATAGATAGATAGATAGATAGATAGATAGATAGATAGATAGATAGATAGATAGATAGATAGATAGATAGATAGATAGATAGATAGATAGATAGATAGATAGATAGATAGATAGATAGATAGATAGATAGATAGATAGATAGATAGATAGATAGATAGATAGATAGATAGATAGATAGATAGATAGATAGATAGATAGATAGATAGATAGATAGATAGATAGATAGATAGATAGATAGATAGATAGATAGATAGATAGATAGATAGATAGATAGATAGATAGATAGATAGATAGATAGATAGATAGATAGATAGATAGATAGATAGATAGATAGATAGATAGATAGATAGATAGATAGATAGATAGATAGATAGATAGATAGATAGATAGATAGATAGATAGATAGATAGATAGATAGATAGATAGATAGATAGATAGATAGATAGATAGATAGATAGATAGATAGATAGATAGATAGATAGATAGATAGATAGATAGATAGATAGATAGATAGATAGATAGATAGATAGATAGATAGATAGATAGATAGATAGATAGATAGATAGATAGATAGATAGATAGATAGATAGATAGATAGATAGATAGATAGATAGATAGATAGATAGATAGATAGATAGATAGATAGATAGATAGATAGATAGATAGATAGATAGATAGATAGATAGATAGATAGATAGATAGATAGATAGATAGATAGATAGATAGATAGATAGATAGATAGATAGATAGATAGATAGATAGATAGATAGATAGATAGATAGATAGATAGATAGATAGATAGATAGATAGATAGATAGATAGATAGATAGATAGATAGATAGATAGATAGATAGATAGATAGATAGATAGATAGATAGATAGATAGATAGATAGATAGATAGATAGATAGATAGATAGATAGATAGATAGATAGATAGATAGATAGATAGATAGATAGATAGATAGATAGATAGATAGATAGATAGATAGATAGATAGATAGATAGATAGATAGATAGATAGATAGATAGATAGATAGATAGATAGATAGATAGATAGATAGATAGATAGATAGATAGATAGATAGATAGATAGATAGATAGATAGATAGATAGATAGATAGATAGATAGATAGATAGATAGATAGATAGATAGATAGATAGATAGATAGATAGATAGATAGATAGATAGATAGATAGATAGATAGATAGATAGATAGATAGATAGATAGATAGATAGATAGATAGATAGATAGATAGATAGATAGATAGATAGATAGATAGATAGATAGATAGATAGATAGATAGATAGATAGATAGATAGATAGATAGATAGATAGATAGATAGATAGATAGATAGATAGATAGATAGATAGATAGATAGATAGATAGATAGATAGATAGATAGATAGATAGATAGATAGATAGATAGATAGATAGATAGATAGATAGATAGATAGATAGATAGATAGATAGATAGATAGATAGATAGATAGATAGATAGATAGATAGATAGATAGATAGATAGATAGATAGATAGATAGATAGATAGATAGATAGATAGATAGATAGATAGATAGATAGATAGATAGATAGATAGATAGATAGATAGATAGATAGATAGATAGATAGATAGATAGATAGATAGATAGATAGATAGATAGATAGATAGATAGATAGATAGATAGATAGATAGATAGATAGATAGATAGATAGATAGATAGATAGATAGATAGATAGATAGATAGATAGATAGATAGATAGATAGATAGATAGATAGATAGATAGATAGATAGATAGATAGATAGATAGATAGATAGATAGATAGATAGATAGATAGATAGATAGATAGATAGATAGATAGATAGATAGATAGATAGATAGATAGATAGATAGATAGATAGATAGATAGATAGATAGATAGATAGATAGATAGATAGATAGATAGATAGATAGATAGATAGATAGATAGATAGATAGATAGATAGATAGATAGATAGATAGATAGATAGATAGATAGATAGATAGATAGATAGATAGATAGATAGATAGATAGATAGATAGATAGATAGATAGATAGATAGATAGATAGATAGATAGATAGATAGATAGATAGATAGATAGATAGATAGATAGATAGATAGATAGATAGATAGATAGATAGATAGATAGATAGATAGATAGATAGATAGATAGATAGATAGATAGATAGATAGATAGATAGATAGATAGATAGATAGATAGATAGATAGATAGATAGATAGATAGATAGATAGATAGATAGATAGATAGATAGATAGATAGATAGATAGATAGATAGATAGATAGATAGATAGATAGATAGATAGATAGATAGATAGATAGATAGATAGATAGATAGATAGATAGATAGATAGATAGATAGATAGATAGATAGATAGATAGATAGATAGATAGATAGATAGATAGATAGATAGATAGATAGATAGATAGATAGATAGATAGATAGATAGATAGATAGATAGATAGATAGATAGATAGATAGATAGATAGATAGATAGATAGATAGATAGATAGATAGATAGATAGATAGATAGATAGATAGATAGATAGATAGATAGATAGATAGATAGATAGATAGATAGATAGATAGATAGATAGATAGATAGATAGATAGATAGATAGATAGATAGATAGATAGATAGATAGATAGATAGATAGATAGATAGATAGATAGATAGATAGATAGATAGATAGATAGATAGATAGATAGATAGATAGATAGATAGATAGATAGATAGATAGATAGATAGATAGATAGATAGATAGATAGATAGATAGATAGATAGATAGATAGATAGATAGATAGATAGATAGATAGATAGATAGATAGATAGATAGATAGATAGATAGATAGATAGATAGATAGATAGATAGATAGATAGATAGATAGATAGATAGATAGATAGATAGATAGATAGATAGATAGATAGATAGATAGATAGATAGATAGATAGATAGATAGATAGATAGATAGATAGATAGATAGATAGATAGATAGATAGATAGATAGATAGATAGATAGATAGATAGATAGATAGATAGATAGATAGATAGATAGATAGATAGATAGATAGATAGATAGATAGATAGATAGATAGATAGATAGATAGATAGATAGATAGATAGATAGATAGATAGATAGATAGATAGATAGATAGATAGATAGATAGATAGATAGATAGATAGATAGATAGATAGATAGATAGATAGATAGATAGATAGATAGATAGATAGATAGATAGATAGATAGATAGATAGATAGATAGATAGATAGATAGATAGATAGATAGATAGATAGATAGATAGATAGATAGATAGATAGATAGATAGATAGATAGATAGATAGATAGATAGATAGATAGATGGATGGATGGATGGATGGATGGATGGATGGATGGATGGATGGATGGATGGATGGAAGGAATGATGGATGGATGGATGGATGGATGGATGGATGGATGGATGGATGGATGGATGGATGGATGGATGGATGGATGGATGGATGGATGGATGGATGGATGGATGGATGGATGGATGGATGGATGGATGGTAGAAGTTTCATTGAAATCAGTGTTATATATTTAAAGTTATTCACATTTTTAAGTTAAAAAAACTGCATGCGCAGTTGGGGCTCCGTTGATCTGGTACCTATGTACGGTGGCCGAGGGAGGGAGGGAGGGGGGTGATGGGGGAGTAGGGAGGGAGGGGGGTGATGGGGGAGGAGGGAGGGAGGGGAGAGGGGAGAGGGGAGGGAGGGGATAGGGGAGTGGGGAGGAGCGGAGGGGGGGAGGGTGGAGTGGGGGGAGAGGAGGGGAGGAGTGGGGGAGGAGAGGGTGCTGCACCAATGCAGGAGGCAACTGTAGGGAAGAGGGGGGGGGTGAGGGGATGGGGAAAGTGCGGGAGGGAGGGAGGAGTGGGGGGGAGTGGGGGCGGAGGGAGGAGGGAGGAGCGAGGGGGTGTGGGAGGAGAATGAGGTAGTGGGGGGGAGGAGAGGGAAGTGGGGAGGAGAGGGTGCTTCAATGCAGGAGAGGCAACCCTAGGGGGAGGGGGGACGAGGGGAGGGGGAGGGGGCGAGGGTGGAAGGGAGAGGGGGTAGGGAGGGGGAAGGGGGGAGTGGAGGAGGAGAGGGTGCTGCACCAATGCAGGAGAGGCAACCCTCGGGGGGAGGGAGAGGCAGAGGGAGAAGGAGAGGGGGAGAGGGAGGGAAGGGAGCGGAGAGGGACAGGGTGAGGGAAGGGGGGTGGGGGAGGGTGGAGGCTTGGGAGGGAGGGGGAGAGGGATGGTGGGTCGGTGGGGGAGGGAGAGGGGTGGAGGAGGGGAGGGAGATTGGGGGATGTGGGGGAGGGGTGGGGGTGGAGGGAGGGGTGGGTGTGGAGGGAGGGGTGGAGGGGGGGGAGAGAGGGTGCTAAACCAATGCAGGAGAGGCAACCCTAGGGGAAGGGGGGAGAGGGAGAGGGGAGGGGGAAGGCGAGTGGAGGGGGAGTGGACTGAGGCGGGAGGGAGAGGGAGGGAAGAGGGGTTGGCAGGGAGGGGGGAGTGTGGGGGTGAGGATCTGCACCAATGCAGGAGAGGCAAACTTTGGGGGGATGAGGGTGAGGGGGAGTGAGGGTGAGGGGGAGTGAGAGTGAGGGCGGGGGGAGGGAGGGAGAGGGAGGGGATGGGGAGGGAGGGCGCAGAGGAGGCAGGGAGGGGGTTGGGGGAGGGAAGGGGAGGGATGAGAGGGCGAGGGGAGGGAGAGGGGGGAAGGGGAGGGAGAAGAGAGGGAGAGGGGCGAAGGGAGGGGGAGGGAGAGGAGTTGGAGGGTATGGGTGAGGGAGCGGGGTGGGAGGAAGGGGGAGTGGGGGTGGAGAGGCTGCTGCACCAATGCAGGAGGCAACCCTAGGGGGCAGGGGGGAGAGGTGGAGGGGGGGAGTGGGAGGAGGGTGAAAGGTGGGGAAGGGGAGGGAGGGAGGAAAGGGGGTGGCGGGGGGAGAGAGGGGAGGAGAGAAAGGGTCTGCACCAATGCAAGAGAGGCAACTCTTGGGGGATGAGGGGGAGGGAGGGAGGAGGAGGTAGGTGGGGGGAGATGGTGGGGGGTTGGGGAGGGAGGGGTGAAGGAGGCGAGGGAGGGGGGAGGGAGGAGGGGGAGGGGGTAAGGGGTGGAGGAAGGGAGGAGTGGAGGTTGGGCGGAGGGAGGGGAGGGAGGAAGTGGGGAGGGGGGAGGAGAGGGTGCTGCACCAATGCAGGAGTGGCAACCCTAGAGGGCAGGGGGTGAGAGGTGGGGGAGAGGGAGAGATTGGAGAGGGAGGGAGGGAGGGGGAGGGAGGGAGGGAGGAGGGGACGGGGTAGGGAAGGGGAGGGGGGAGGGAGGGAGAGGGGGAGGGTAGGAGGAGGGTGAGTAGTTGGGTTGTGGGTGAGGGAGGGGGTGGGAGGAGGGAAGAGGGGGGGTGGTGGAGGAGAGGGTGCTGCACAAATGCAGGAGAGGCAACCATAGGGTGGGAGGGGAGAGGGGGGGGGAAGGGTGGGAGGGGTGGGGGAGTGAGGGAGGAGGGGAGAAGGGGAGGGAGGAGAGGGGAGGGGGAGTGTGGGGGAGAGGGGAGTGGAGGAGTGGGGGGTAGGTGGGGAGGAGAGGGTGCTGCACCAATGCAGGAGTGGTTTGGGCCCAACGGGTCCACTTGGCCTAATTCCAATTAAAACACAAAAGTGCCTGTGCTATTACAATGGGATAAGCACTCAACCAAGAAAACTAAGCCCACAGCCAAAGTACTGTTAATCATCACACAAACGTACGCAAAGGACAATAACTAACTCAATAGAATAGACAATAGACAATCGGTGCAGGAGTAGGCCATTCGGCCCTTCGAGCCAGCACCACCATTCAATGTGATCATGGCTGATCATTCACAATCTGTACCCCGTTCCTGCCTTCTCCCCATACCCCCTGACTCCTCTATCCTTAAGAGCTCTATCTAACTCCACATGCAAGAAACAGCTCGCTACTTGTTAACAAGCACATTAATAAAACTGATCGTGTGGATGCAAGTATCTCATTGAGGTTATCAAGTGGGCACCTCCCTTCCTTCACTGGTGCTTCGTGGAGTAAGTAAAGGGCCTGTCCCAGTTAGGCGATTTTTAAGGCCACTGCCGCCAACTAGGCTGTGGCCGCACATTCGCCAGGGTGTTGCGGGCATGATCGTGAGTAGTCTTCAATGAGTTGTAGCAGAACTCGGCTCGTCGCGGAAAAAGCTACCTGTTCTAAATTTTTTGTCAACAGCTGGCTTGTCGCCAATGATCGTAGCTGGTCGTGGGCACTGTAGCAGGTTGTCGCCAGGTGTGGTAGGTTATCGACTACTGTCAAAACTGATAGAACTGTTGAAACTCGTCCACAGTTCAGCTGCAACAGCCAGCTGTGGAATGGGGGTGGAGACCGCGATGCTGTCAGAGGGGGGCGGACACCTGACCTGGAGATAAACTCAAGAAATGTACCCGAGGAAAACGGCCTTTGGTGTTAGGAAAGAACAGAAGATTATTTGAAGATAGACACGAAATGCTGGAGTAACTCAGCAGGATAGACAACAACGCTGGAGAGCAGGAATGGGTGACGTTTCGGGTCATAAGAAGGGTCTGAAGAAGGGTCTTGACCCGAAACGTCACCCACTCCTTCTCTCCAGAGGTGCTGTCTGTCCCGCTGAGTTACTCCAGCATTTCTTGTCTATCTTTGGTGTAAACCAGCATGTGCAGTTCCTTCCTACACAGAAGCGTATTTGATGCATGCTGGAAAAGCAATATCAAATTTATCACTGACCTGCTATAAATTAACTACCAATTATAATTTATTGAATTTAAGATTTCCAGTTAATGACCCACCACCCGTGGGTTCCACCTCAGGCTGGCACCTACGAACAGGAGCAAAACACGAAGTGTTGGGGAATTCAGAGGTCAGGCAGCATCTGTGGAGGAAATGCAAATGAAAACTTTTCTGGTCGGATCCCACCATCAGTCTGAAGAAGGGTACCGATCTGAAACGTCGTCTATCCACTCTCTCTCTCACCCCCCAGATGCTCTCTGAGCCGCTGGCATTCTCCACCACTTTGTGTTTACAAGATTTCAACATCTGCAGTCTCCTGTATTCATTAAGGAGATGGACGCAGCCTGCCGTTTCCTTAAGTACCAATGAAATTTGCTCCGTACCCCCAGCAGACCCGACCCCGTCTCCCCAGATAGTGTAAGAAAATGACTGCAGATGCTGGTACAAATCGAAGGTATTCATTTCACAAAATGCTGTAGTAACTCAGCAGGTCAGGCAGCATCTCAGGAGAGAAGGAATGGGTGACGTTTCGGGTCGAGACCCTTCTTCTGAGATGCTGCCTGACCGGCTGAGTTACTCCAGCATTTGTGAAATAAATACCGTCTCTCCAGGTTGTTCTTGCCAGAGTAATATTGCCTGTCGGTGCGTCGTTCCTTCGTTCCCAATTGACACTCCGCCTTGTATGTCATTTCTAAAAGGCTTCACAGTGAAAAGATATCCTCGGCAAAATGGGAGGCTTCTGGTGTGACAGGTCAACCTCTCCACATTTTCAAAAAGTTTATTACAAATGTCAAATTCTAATGACATTGCATCGAATCCCCTCTCCCCCCATCTCCCACCCAACTTCAACCTCAGCGGCGAGCGGCGATTCCAAACAAAATCCTAACACTCATAATTATCCCTTTACTTCACTGCATCAAATTTAGCTTGAGTCCAAGTTAATGTAATAAATTAATATCCAGCAATTTTGTGGTGTAGGTTTCGCATTCACTCACAGACTGCAAGCATTGTGAGTGCTTAGTAATTGTAGAACTGCTTTCGAAATGGCCGGTTACATCTGATAGGGACTAGGTTAAGGATATCAACAGCCTTGCATCTTTGCACCTAATTACATGGAGTGTTTAAGTGCAGGTTGATGTTGGTTGCCATAGCTTGTCGTGGTCCCTGTCATAGTGGACGTCCGAGGTCGTGAAGACTGGGTCGCCAGTTGTCGTCGCATGTCGTGGTCATCGTCGTAGACATTGTCGTAGGGTAAACATTTTTTAAGTTTTTCTGCCGATCTGCTATGACTTTGATAGTGGCTGGCAATCGCCTTAAAGATCGCGTAACTGGGACAGGCCCTTAAGGCCAACGACACCTCGGGAAGGCTCATCAGTTGCTTCTGGCATCCCAGAACAACCCACTCAATACCTGCTCTCACCACCGATGCTACCAGTATTTACCAAGTAAAGGAAACTTTCTGATTAACTCAACAAATGCTAAACACTTACATCCTGCTTCCACTTAACCTTTCTCATCATACAATTCGTAATGCCACAAATATCAACCTTGCATAAAACCGGGATGCACTTACACGGAATACACTTACAAAGAAATACACATACCGCATGCTATACATTTCCTTTCTGCCCCCTACTGACACAATATCTTCACCAAATCCACCAACTACCTTGCTCTGCTGCCTCTGACTTCTGCAAATTCCTCGCTCGCCTACTTTGCTGGCTTAACCTTGCACTAAACGTTATCATGTATATACAGTCTATTGCTCATGTATGCCTTTGTATCCTTCCCCTTCTTGCAATGGCTTGGATGGACCTCAGGAGTCCTGGAAAATCAGCCGGGCGGTCGGAAGCCAGTTGGCCTTTCATATCACTGGTGCCATTCAGGAATTTCTGGATGTCTCTCAAAGGGGGGATGGAGACCCAGTGCTGGGATCGAGGCAGTCCATCAACACACTGTCCACAGACTCCAACTCAATTTCTCTCACCATCTCCGTTCTTGCTCCCACTTGCCTTGCCCTTCACTCTAACAGCAACATGCATGCCCTGAACTCGTCATTGCATTTTAAAAGCATCTCAATTTACGGATGATCCTTTGCCTGCACACAACCTGCTCCAAATAACCTCTGCAAGTTCCTGTCTGACATCATCAAGTTGGACTTGCTCCTATTTAGTTTAGTTTCGATTAGTTTAGTTTAATTTAGTTTAGAGATACAGCATGGAAACAGGCCCTTCGGCCCACCAAGTCCGCACCAACCCGCACTCTCCACACATTAACACTACCCTATACACGCTAAGGACAATTTACATTTATACCAAGTAAATTAACCTACTAACCTGTATGACTGGAGTGTGGGAGGAAACCAAAGATCTCGGAGAAAACCCACGCATGTCACGGGGAGAACGTACAAAATCCGTACAGACAGCACCCGTGGTCAGGATCGAACCCGCATCTTTGGTGCTGTAAGGCAGCAACTCTACAACTGTCCTACCATGCCGTCCTTTAGAATTTTAACTTGCAGCCTTCCCAGTCATTGCCATAATTATTTTAAAGCTAGACATAAAATGCTGGAATAACTCAGTGGATGAGGCAGCATCTCTGGAGAGAAGGGGTGGGTGACATTTTGGATCGAGACCCTTCTTCAGACTGATTCCTTCTCTCTAGAGATGCTGCCTGACCCGCTGAGTTACTCCAGGATTTTGTGTCTACCTTCGATTTAAACCAGCATCTGCAGTTCTTTCCTACACTATTTTAAAGCTAATGGGACAGAGATCGTTGGTCTAAAGAGGCTATATTTGGGACATTAAAGTCCTCTATGACAACAGTATTAGCCTTGTAGCTGTCTGTAATCTTCTGGCATATTTGCTCTTCTAATTCCCGTTGACTATTTGGGGGCCTACAGCACATTCGCAGCAAGGTGATCATTCCCTTTTTATTTCTCACCTCCACCAATATAACCTCACTGTGGATCATTGGTAATGTCATCTGGGACTACTGCCATGACATTCTTCTTAATCAATAAAGCAACGTCCCCATCAAATATTATCCCCCACCTCTATCTCGCCTGTAGCACCTGTACCCTGGAACATTAAGTTGCCAATCCTGCCTCTCTCTTAGCCAGGTTTCCATAATGGCCACAATGTTCCAGTGCCACGTACCTATCCACATCCTGAGTTCATCGCCCTTACTTTAACTCGCTCACATTAACATCAATGCAGTTCAATCCAACAGTGCTTCGTCGCTCTGTGCCATGCTCCTGCCTATTCTGGCCACTGAGCTTCCTTTCATCACCTTCTCTACCGATTTCCAGCCTTTCATCTGCATCAGTCCTGCATTGGATTCCAACCCCCTGCCAATCAGGTTTAAACCCACCTGTGTAGCACTGGCGAACCTGCCTGCCAGGATATTGGTGCCCCCCAGTTCAGATGCAACCCATCCCTTGTGCAGGTCACCCCTGCCCCAGAACACATCTCAATGGTCCAAAAACTTGAATCCTTGCCCCTGCACTAAACCTCAGGCTTGCATTCAACTGTCCTATGTTCCTGTTCCTTCCCTCACCCTGGAGGTCCTTTTTAAAAAAACTGTTTTGCCCAAGTCCCTATATTCATTTTGCAGATCCTCATCGCTTTTCCTACCTGTGACATTTGTGCCCACATGCACAATGACCATTGGATGCTCACCCTCCCCCTTGAGGATGTTGTGCAGCCACTCAGACATCCTGGACCCTGGCACCAGGGAGGCAACACACCATCCTGGAGTCTCGACTGCTACTGCAGAATCTCCTCTCTGCCCCTAACCAAGGAGTCGTCTACCACCGTTGCTCTGCCTGACATTACACTTCCCCGCTGTGCCCCAGATCCAATAACTCCTATCTATGAAACTCACATCCAGATGTAGCTCCTGTCCCTAATGTAAGGAGCTGCTCCTGCACACAATTGCTGACAGACATAGTCATCAGGGCGACCAGCATTTCTCCTGACTTCCCACATCCTGCAGGAGGAGCATTGCACCATTCTACCCACCATCACTACTGTACAGATGAAACCATGAAAAAAAATCACACACAAGAACGAGCAGACTGTACAGAGGGACTGTACAGAGGGATTTATGAGAAGCACCGACAGATGTGTAGATTCAGAGTCATACAGCACAGAAACAGATCCTTTGGATCAACACGCACTCACTGTTCACTCGCCAGCAGTCAAGAAGGGAAGTTCAGGAGGTTGGGGCACTCCCAGTGAACAGCAGGCCAGGACACTCCCGAGGAACAGCAGGTTGGGACTGGAGCTGCCTCATTCTTCCGTGACCAGTGGCCGCACCGACAGCCTCTCACCGGGGCAGTCTCTCCTCACACCGCCCTGCTTGCTGCTCTGCGAGCCCCAGGCTTCCAGCTGACTCCTCCAGGCGAGCCCCAGGCTTCCAGCCGACACCTCCAGGCGAGCCCCAGGCTTCCAGCTGACTCCTCCAGGCGAGCCCCAGGTTTCCAGCCGACACCTCAAGGCGAGCCCCAGGCTTCCAGCTGACTCCTCCAGGCGAGCCCCAGGCTTTGCTGCCGACGCCTCAAGGCGAGCCCCAGGCTTCCAGCCGACGCCTCAAGGCGAGCCCCAGGCTTTGCTGCCGACGCCTCAAGGCGAGCCCCAGGCTTCCAGCTGACTCCTCCAGGCGAGCCCCAGGCTTCCAGCCGACGCCTCAAGGCGAGCCCCAGGCTTCCGGCTGACGCCTCAAGGCGAGTCCCAGGCTTCCAGCCGATGCCTCCAGGTGAGGCCCGAGAATGGACAACTCGGCCTGAGGCCCCGACACCAGCGGGCGTTGGACTCCGGATACCGGTCCACAGCTTTTCGAGGCCGTCTTTGCCAGGCCGAGTCTTTTCAAGGCCAAGGCTTTTCAGGGCCCGCGGCAGCAGCCTGGCCTGGCCTTCCCACCCCTTCCCTTTCTTTCTTTAAAAATATTTGCTGTTTTTAGCTGTATTTAGCTGTATTTAGCTGTCTTCAAGACGACAAGGCAAGGAAACGGACCGGTGGCGGCGGTTGTTTCTCTTCTGAGTCTTATTTAGTTTTATCTTTTATCGGGACTTTTTTAGCTCTTTAGCTGTTATTAACCTTGAAAATTTTCCCAAAACTCAGTGCCCAGAAAACATACATAGATGTGTTTCGTGGAAATGGGTTGCAAAACTATCAGCAATAAATATGGTATCAAAATCGCTGTTATAAATTGCCGTAGTATAAAAGGAAAATCTGCTGCTATAAATTCATTTATTGAAATTGAAAAACCTGATATCCTTACGCCCACCTACCTGCCTTGCCCTTCACTCTAACAGGATCATGCATCAAGTCCTGAACTCTTGTCATCACACTTTTAAAAGCATCCACTTTCTGAGGATCTGCAAAATGAATATAGGGACTTGGGCAAAAGAGTTAAAAAACAGGACTTCTGGGGGAGTGATCTCTGATTACTCCCAGTGCCACGTTATCTCAATTGCCTGTAAATAATCCATAGAAACATAGAAAATAGGTGCATTTGGCCCTTCGAGCCAGCACTGCCATTCATTGTGATCATGGCTGATTATTCACAATCAGTAACCTGTGCCTGCCTTCTTTGATTCCGCTAGCCCCTAGAGCTCTGTCTAACTCTATTTTAAATTCATCCAGTGAATTGGCCTCCATTGCCTTCTGTGGCAAAGTCCACAAATTCACAACTCTCTGGGTGAAAAAGTTTTTTCTTACCTCAGTTTTAAACAGCCTCCCCTTTATTCTTAGACTGTGGCCCCTGGTTCTGGACTCCCTCAACATTGGGAATATTTTTCCTGCATTTAGCTTATCCAGTCCTTTTATAATTTTATACGTTTCTACAAGATCCTCTCTCATCCTTCTAAATTCCAGTGAATACAAGCCCAGTCTTTCCAATCTTTCCTCATATGACAGTCCCGCCATCCCGGGGATTAACCTGGTGAACCTACGCTGCACTGCCTCAATAACAAGGACGTCCTTCCTCAAATTAGGAATTTCCATATCCATATCCCTCTACTCCCTGGACTTCCATGTGCATATCCAAAAGCCTCTTAAAAGCCACGGTCGTATCTGCCTCCACACCAGCCCCGCCAGTGTGTTCCAGGCTCCCACCTCTGTGTAAAATCTTGGCCCGGCATTTCTGTTAAACATTTCCCCTCTCACTTTATAACTATGACCTCTGGTGTTGAATTAAAGGGCTTGCTTTTATGCTGTACTGTTCCATGTTATTGTGATAAAAATGAGTGTTGTTGTTGATGGCAGAGGTGTGTATATTGTATGCAGAGGTCATGGGTTTCAGATTAAGGGTGGGAGATTGTTACCCAATTATTTCATCAATGCTGTTAAATTTGAAACTCATCCTGAGGTTAATTTTGTGATTTTGTTTTCTTCAAAGACATTTTCCAAAGATATGTTAATTTCCAAATTTATACTGTTCGATCAAAGACTACTTTGATTTTTACTTCAAAATGTACCCCGTTATTCATGCAAGAGAGATCATGCACCATTTCTCTCCTATATGGGAGGATCTTGTTTGTTTCAAAAGATCAAACTTTTTTGCCCTTCAATTCTTCATCTAGTTATGTTTGAATTGTTGTTAGAATATATGCAGAAGGAAGCTCGAGCATTGAAGGGGTACAAAATGTCCCAATAGGAGTGATAAAGCCAATCACAGGTGACCAAAACTACATAGGATGGAAGAAGTATATTTTCTGATCATTCATAAGGGATAAAGCTGGAGGGCATGCCAGAATGTAGAAAGGACAGCTTGATGTAAATCTTCCAGCCTTCTGGAAATCACAGACGGACAATGTTTGTGGGTTGGAGGTTAAATATGGAGATTGTAGAATTTTACAGGAGTCTTGGACGTAAGTTTTATATTTGAGCTACGATTACCAATAATGCTGAAAATTTGATAAAAGGGACAGGTTGCACCTCGACTGAGGGCAACCAATATTCTGGCAGGCAGGTTTGCTAGTGTAAAACGGGTGTGTTTCAACTAGATTGGCAGGGGAGCGGGATACAGTGCAGGACTGAGGCATTGGAAGTTGGCATGGACGGTGATGAAGGGACGTTCAGTGGCAGGAGCATGGCACAGAGCGAGGAAGCACTGTTGGATTGAACTGCATTGATGTTGATGTGAGCAGGTTAAAGTAAGGGCGATGAACTCAGGATGTGGATAGGTACGTGGCACTGGAATATTGTGGCCATTATGAAAACCTGGCTAAGAGAGGGGCAGGATTGGCAACTTAATGTTCCAGGGTACAGGTGCTACAGGCGAGATAGAGGTGGGGATAATATTTGATGGGAACGTTGCTTTATTGATTAAGAAGAATGTCACGGCATTGAAAGTGAATCATTTTACGATGAAATGGAGAAATGTCAAGCTAACAGTGAGAAAGTGCAGGGGACAGAATAAACCACTAGATGCTGCTGTGCATCATGTTATGAAAAAATGACAAATGACAGCATTTGTACATTTTCCCCATAAATGAACATTTCACTGCAATTTTCTGAGAGGATTTAATCCCATTTGCCTGTGTTCAGCTGGTCTCACTCACTCTGTTAGTTTTTGTTTTAGAAACACAGCATGGAAACAGATCCATTTGGCTCACTGAGACCATTACCAATATGGTATCAGCAGGTAGACACAAAATGCTGGAGTAACTCAATGGGTCAGGCAGCATCTCGGGAGAAAAGGAATGGGTGACATTTCGGGTCGAGTTGAGTGGAGCAGATTGTTTGAGCGGAAAGGAACATCAGCCAAGTGGGTTGTTTTTAAATGTGTGCTGACGAAAGCTCAGGATACAGTGGATTCTAAAAGTATTCAGATCCCTTCACTTGTTCCACATTTAGCTACGTTACAGCCTTATTTTTAAATGGATTAAATTCATTTTTTTAATCATCAATCTACACACAATACCCTATAATAAAAAAGCAAAAACAGGTGTTTAGAAATTTTTGCAAAGTAATTAAAAAGAAATAACTGAAAAATCTAATTTACATAAGTATTCAGACCCTTTATAGTACTTTGTTAAGGCACCTTCGGCAGCGATTACAGCCTCAAGTCTTCTTGGGTATGACGCTACAAGCTTGGCACACCTGTATTTGTGTAATTTCTCCCATTCTTCTCTGCAGATCCTCTCAAGCTCTGTCGTTGGATGGGGAGCGTCGATGCACACCTATTTTCATGTCCCTCCAGAGATGTTCGATCCAGACTCTGGCTCAGACTCAAGGACATTCACAGACTTGTCACAAAGCCATTCCTGCATTGTCTTGGCTGTGTGCTTCGGGTCATTAACCTGTTGGAAGGTCAACCACCCAAGTCTGAGGTTCAGAACACTCTGGAGCAGGTTTACATCAAGGATCTCTCTGTACTTTGCTCCGTTCATCTTTCCCTCGATCCTGACTAGTCTCCAAGTTCCTGCCGCTGAAAAACATCCCCACAGCATGATGCTGCCACCACCATGCTTCACCGTAGGTATGGTATTGGCCAGGTGATGAGCGGTGCCGTTTGGCATTCAGGCCAAAGAGTTCAAACTTGGTTTCATCAGACTTGGTTTCTCATGGTCTGAGTCCTTTAGGTGCCTTTTGGCAAACTCCAAGTGGGCTGTCATGTGCCTTTTACTGAGGAGTGATTTCCATCTGACCACTCTACGGTAAAGGCCTGATTGGTGGAGTGCTGCAGATATAATTGTCCATCTGGAAGGTTCTCCCATCTTCACAGGATTTCTGGAGCTCTGTCAGGGTGACCATCAGGTTCTTGGTCACTTCTCTGACCAAGGCCCTTCTCCCCCGATTGCTCAGTTTGGCCGGGCGGCCAGCTCTATGAAGAGTCCTGGTGGTTCCAAAGTTCTTCCATTTAAGAATGACCGAGGCCACTGTGCTCTTCGGAACCTGCAATGCTGCAGAAATTGTTTTATACCCTTCCCAGATATGTGTCTCGACACAATCTTGTCTCGAAGGTCTACGGACAATTCCTTCCGCTTCATGGCTTGGTTTTTGCTCTGACATGCACTGTCAGCTGTGGGACCTTATATAGACAGGTGTGTGCCTTTCCAAATCATGTCCAATCAATTTAATTTACCACTGATGGACTCCAATCAATTTGTAGAAACATCTCAAGGATAATCAATGGAAACAGGATGAACATAAGCTCAATTTTGAATGTCATAGCAAAGGGTCTGAATACTTATGTAAATGTGATATTTCAGTTATTTCTTTTTAATTGCTTTGCAAAAAATTCTAAACACATGTTTTTGCTTTTTTATTATGGGGTATTGATGATTAAAAAAATGATTTAATCCATTTTAAAATAAGGCTGTAACGTAGCAAAATGTGGAAAAAGTGAAGGGTCTGAATACTTTCTGAATGCACTGTATGTGATGTTAGAGTGAAGGGCAAAGCAGGCAAACATAAGGAACCTTGGCTGATGAGAGAAATAGAGGCATTGGTCAAGAATAAAAAGGAAGCATGGGACAGGGAAAGGCATTTGGGATCAAGTAGATCTTATAAAGACATATCAAATTATAAAGGGACTGGACAAGCTAGATGCAGGAAAAATATTCCCAATGTTGGGGGAATCCTTAGAAAATATAGGGAGGCCATTTAAAACTGAGGTGAGAAGGAACTTTTTCACCCAGAGAATTGTGAATTTGTGGAATTCTCTGCCACAGAGGGCAGTGGAGGCCAAATCACTGGATGCATTTAAGAGAGAGTTAGATAGAGCTCTGGGGGCTAGTGGAATCAAGGGATATGGGGAGAAGTTGGGCACAGGTTACTGATTGTGGATGATCAGTCATGATCACAATGAATGGAGGTCCTGGCTCGAAGGGTCGAATGGCCTCCTCCTGCACCTATTTTTCTATGTTTCTATGTTTCTAAGTGTATCCCTGGAGGAGTTTCGGGTACAAGGGAGCAAAGTAAAAAAGGAAGTCAGAAAGACAAAAGGTGGCCAGGAAATAGCTCTGGCAGATGGCATTAAGGACAATAACAAGAGGGTACATGAGAGGGTAAAAGGGTAACTAGAGTGGGATCTCTCAGGAATCAAAGCGGTCACCTCTGTGTGGAGCCACAGGACTCGGGCAAGGTCCTCAATGAGTATTTCTCCTCTGTATTTACTGAGGAGAGAGTCAAGAGGACAGAGGAATTTGTGGCAGTCAATGAAAGTGACTTGCGAGCAGTCAGTGTTACTGTCGAAGAGGTGCTGAAGGTACTATCGTGTATGAAGGTAGACAAAGGGCCTGATCAGATATATCCGAGGACATTGTGGGAAACCAGAGAGGAAATTGCGGGAGTCCTGATTGAAATTTACGAGTCGTCTTTAAATACAGGAGAGGTGCTGGAAAACTGGAGGGTGGCAAATGTGTATCTATTCAAGAATAGCTGCTGGGAAAATGCTGGGAACTATAGGCCGGTGAGCTTAATATCTATAGCTGCTGGGAAATTACTAGAGGGTATTCTGAGGGATAGGATATACAGGCATTTATACGGACAAGGGGTGATTCGGGGTAGTCAGCATGGTTTTGTACATGGGAGGTTGTGTCTCACAAATCTGAGGTTTTTGAAGATGTGACCATAAAGGGTGATGAGGGCAGAGCTGTAGATGTTGTGTACATGGACATCAACAAAGCATTCATCAAGGTTCCGCATGGTAGGCTGCGCTGGAAGATTAGATCGCATGGGATCCAAGGAGAGATAGCTGAATGGATAGCAAATTGGCTCCATGGAAGGAAGCAGAGGGTGATGGTGGAAGGTTGCTTCTCGGACTGGAAGCCAGTGAAGAGTGGTGTGCCTCAGGGTTCGGTGCTGGGCCCATTACTGTTTGTCATCTATATCAATTAGAACATACACGGTAAAATTAGTGAGTTTGCTGATCATACAAAAGTGGATGGATTTGCAGATAGTGAAGATAGTTGTGAAAATTGCAGCAGGATCTTGATCGATTGGCCAGGTGGGCTGAGGAATGGTTACATAGAAACATAGAAAATAGGTGCAGGAGGAGGCCATTTGGCCCTTCGAGCCAGCACCGCCATTCATTGTGATCATGGCTTATCATCTACAATCAGTAACCTGTGCCTGCCTTTTCCCCATATCCCTTGATTCCCCTAGCCTCTAGAGCTCTATCTATCTATCTATCTATCTATCTATCTATCTATCTATCTATCTATCTATCTATCTATCTATCTATCTATCTATCTATCTATCTATCTATCTATCTATCTATCTATCTATCTATCTATCTATCTATCTATCTATCTATCTATCTATCTATCTATCTATCTGTCTGTCTGTCTGTCTGTCTGTCTGTCTGTCTGTCTGTCTGTCTGTCTGTCTGTCTGTCTGTCTGTCTGTCTGTCTGTCTGTCTGTCTGTCTGTCTGTCTGTCTGTCCGTCCGACGGTCCGTCTGTCTGTCAAATTTATTGCAGAAAAATATGAGGTATTGCATTTTGGGAAGTTTAACATGGGCAGGACCTACACAGTGAATGGTGGGGTTCTGGGGAGTGTTGTGCAGATGGATCTAGGTGCAGGTGCATAGCTCCCTGAAGGTGGAGTCGCAGGTAGATCGGGTGATCAAAAAGGGTTTTGGCACATTGGCCTTCATCAGCCAGAGTATTGAGTATAGAGGTTGGGAGGTCTTGTTGCAGTTGTGTAAGATGTCGATGGGTCCACATTTAGAGTATCGTGTTCAGTTCTGGGTACAGTGTTATGGGAAAGATGTTGTCAAGCTAGAAAGGGTACAGAAAAGATTTACGAGAATGTTGCCAGGACTAGAGGGTGTGAGCTATAAGCTGAGGTTGGATAGGCTGGGACTCTATTCTTTGGAGCGCAGGAGGATAAGGAGTGATCTTATAGAGTGTATAAAATCATGAGAGGAATAGATTGGGTAAATGCACAGAATCTCTTGGTCAGAGTAGGTGAATGAGGACCAGAGGACATAGGTTTAAGGTAAAGGGGAAAAGATTTAATAGGCATCTGAGGGCTAACGTTTTCACACAGAGGGTGGTGGGTGTATGGAATAAGCTGCCAGAGGAGGTAGTTGAGGCTGGGACTATCCCAACATTTAAGAAACAGTTAGGCAGGTACATGGGTCGGACAGGTTTGGAGGGATATGGACCAAACGCAGGCACCTGGGACTAGTATTGCGGGGACATGTTGGCCGGTGTGGGCAGGTTGGGTACAAGGGCTTGTTTCCACACAGTATCACTCTGACTCTATTATCTTTATAGTGAATTTTAAATGGATCTTTATGTTGTCATTGAAGTATACTGCAAATTGCAATGTGGATATTTTTAATGAGTGGATTATTGTTAAAAAGTATCCATTTTGTCAGTGTTGACTTGGGTTTTGTGCATTGATATGTGCACATGCACACAAACTAGTGTACAATGCAATTTAATACAGCCAAATATCTGTGAAAAGCAGCGCATGAAGTTGCAAAACCATGGGGCAGTGGGAGAGTTGCTGCCTTACAGCGCCGGAGACCCGGGTTCGATTCAGACTACGGGTGCTGTCTGTACGGAGTTTGTACGTTCTTCCTGTGGCCACGTTGGTTTTTTATGGGTTCGTATAGAAGAGCTATTTTCTCAGTAAAACCCCATAATCATAATGGTAAAAATGGCAATGCTTGTTTGGTTGTGAGAAAATATTGGCAAGGTAATGAGGAAAATGTTCCTAGTAATTTTTAAATGATATCAAGGAATTATACATTTGCCTCTAAATCCAGACAATGATTAATTTTAATGCTTCATTGAAATATGGCACCACGGCACTTCCATTCCATCTTATTTTGAAAGCTGCATCAAATAATTTAAAACAAAAAAAATCAGACTTTGAGGAAGTTTTGTCACACAAGTATTAATTCATACTCACGTCTCTTTCATGTCGATGCATTCATATGTAATTCTGTTGGCAAGAATGAAAAATGAAAACTATTTAAATGGGATCTGTGCATGTAGGAAGTGAAGTTTATTAATTAATGTGGCAAATTGGAGCAGAATATCTCAGTTTTATTTCAATTTCTTCAAATACTTCAAAGTCTAAAAACTGAAATGAAGGATAAAATGCATTTTTGACCTGAAAATGTGAATTAAATTAATCTCCCAAAAGTTACGTAAACTCTTTTTACTCTCTTTTCCCCTCTTTGAAGGTCTCCTAAAAAGCTTTGTTTATTGTTTCTCAGTTCTCACTTTCTGTAAACTCCTTCTAACCTTCGCTTTTGAAGTGCTTGGAGATATTCCTTCATTTATGTTATCCAGAGTTATGTAAATGGAAATCATTGTTATTTCAGCTCGGCCAAAGTACATTGAGTAAGGTAAGCTTCTTCAATTTAGTAGGGCAACATAAAATATTTTTTATTGCTTAACAGGTTTCTAAGAACAATGGTAAAAGTTAAATCTCTGTTGAATTATAACTGCAGCATTTGCCATTAACGTAAATCTAGTTGCTGTCTAAAGGTACTTGCTCATATTTTTGCTGAAATTGTTATAATAATTATCCTCCTTGTTACATGTTTATCGGTTTAATTTTGATTTTCATGTTTGCTGTTTGCCTGTGACTCTGCGCTTCATTGTCTCATCGTTCTCTTATACACACTTTATTTTATAACTTGCTGGTTATGGACGCCCTTTATAGTTTGCACTGAATTTGATTTGAAATACAAGTTCAAACTAGCATTTTTATTATTTATTCAGCTTTTGGATTCTGGGCATTGCTGAGAAATCCAACATGTATTGTCTATCCCTGTTTGCCCTTGAAAAAATGGCAGAAGAAATCACAGTGTTCCTTCTGGGTCAGGTACTTCCACAACGCTGTTGGGTTGGGGTACCGTAATGTGAACGCAAGAAGAGACCGACTCGGGAGCTCCATGTCGCGGAGAGAGTTTCAACTGCCCCAAGTGGGAGTTTCGATCATCCCGACGTGAGGGCTTGGGACAATCGGCTGTGGGGGCTTAGATTGCCCCGACTGCAGATGGTTGAACAGCCCCGACCGCGGGAGAATAAAGAGGGAGATGGTTGAACTTTATTACCTTCCATCACAGTGAGGAATGTGGAATCTGCTGTGGTGGATGTTATAGACAATAGACAATAGGCAATAGGTGCAGGAGGAGGCCATTCGGCCCTTCGAGCCAGCACCGCCATTCAATGTGATCATGGCCGATCATTCTCAATCAGTACCCCGTTCCTGCCTTCTCCCCATACTCCCTGACTCCGCTATCCTTAAGAGCTCTATTTACCTCTCTCTTGAATGCATTCAGAGAATTGGCCTCCACTGCCTTCTGAGGCAGAGAATTCCACAGATTCATAACTCTGACTGAAAAAGCTTTTCCTCATCTCCGTTCTAAATGGCCTTCCCCTTATTCTTAAACTGTGGCCCCTGGTTCTGGACTCCCCCAACATTGGGAACATGTTTTCTGCCTTTAACGTGTCCAACCCCTTAATAATCGTATACGTTTCGATAAGATCCCCTCTCATCCTTCTAAATTCCAGTGTATTCCAGCCTAGTCGCTCCAGTCTTTCAACATATGTTTGTGATAAGTTTTATTTTATGTGGCCGTGTGTCTTGTTGCTTTTCACTCAGTATGGCTGTACTGTAACTCAAACTTCACTGTACCTTAATTGGTACATGTGACAATAAATTGATCTTGAAATCTTGAAATCTTGATGATGAAAAATTAGTATCACATTTTGAAATTGGAATTAAATGTAATTTGGAGGGGAAAGTGCAAACGTGGTGTCCCACGCACCTACTGTTGTAGACGATGCTGTGAGAGCTGCCGCAGGATAGAGCTGCCACGTGTTTTGTAGATTGTACACATTGCCCACTTGCCCCAGTGATGGGAGGAATGAACATTGCGGTCGGATGATGGAATGCCAATCAGACAGGCGACTTTGACCTGTTTTACATCAAGCTTGTTGAGCATTAATCATGCTGCACTCATCCAGGCAAGTGAAGAATATTCCAGCACACACTAGCACTGCAGATGGTGAAAAAGGTGTTGAGTACATTTGGAGAGCTCAGGGTGGCACAGTGGTACAGCTGGTACAACTGCTACTTCACAGTGCCAATCTTCTACTTTTGGAGTTTGATTGAGAGGGCAGCACGGTGGCGCAGCAGGAGAGCTACTGCCTTACAGCACCAGAGACCTGGGTTCGATCCCGACTACGGGTGCTGTCTGTACGGAGTTTGTACGTTCTCCCCGTGACCTGCATGGGTCTTCTCCGAGATATTCGGTTTCCTCCCACACTCCAAAGGCGTACAGGTTTGTAGGTTAATTGGCTTGGTATAAATGTAAAATTGTCCCAAACGTGTGTAGGATAGTGTGAATGTGCAGGGATCACTTGTCAGTGCGGACTCGGTGGGCCGAAGGGCCATTTTCCGCACTGTGTCTCTAAAACAAAAACTAAAAAAAATTGTGCTTTGGAGATGGATGCATATGAATCTGAACCTTGTGGAGGAGTAAAGCTCCTAAATCAACTGAAGGAGCTATGCCATAGCTAGAATATTGCTCAGATATGCAATGTCATATCTACACTAGTCCCACTTGCCTGCGCTTGGTCCATAACCCTCCAAACCTGTTCTATTGTTTCTTAAATGATGGAATAGTCCCAGCCTGAACTCCTCCTCTGGCAGAATGTTCCATACACCCACCACCCTCTGTGTGAAAAAGGACATTTGTCTACCTTCAAACACGACAGTACCTTCAGTACTTCTTCGACGGTAGCCCTGACTGCTCTCAAAACACTTCCAGTGACTGTTCCAATTTCCTCCATCCTACTGTCTTTCTCCTCAGTAAATCCAGAGGAGAAATACTCATTGAGGACCTTGCCCATCTCCTGTGGCTCCACACAGAGGTGACCGCTTTGATTCCTGAGATGTCCCACTCTCTCTAGTTAACCTTTTCCCCCTTATGTATTTATAAAATCTTTTGGGATTGTCCTGAATGCTACCTGCCAGAGCTATCTCCTGGCCCATTTTTGCCCTTCTGATTTCCATTTTTATATACTATTTAATGAACTGAATTTAGATTCTCCCAGTTACCATAATGGGATTTGAATTTATGTCTTGGAACTTAAATGGTGTTGCTTACCATATATACTATTCATCTAATTCTGAATATAAAGAGTGTGAGTGTGAAAAGCAGAATCCCACTGACATTATTCTGAGATCTCCATGAGACACAATATTTCATATTGTGCTGAAACATAATGGACAATCTCAGATTGGATTTTGCATTCCACAGCTTGCAGATGTGAATGCAGGATATAGACTGAATTTTGTGCTGGAACTTAATGTGATGAAAGAATGATCTCCCTGCAATGTGATCCACTGTGACTCTGGGACATGTGCAAATAGCCATGTGTATCTTCTTCATCAATCTGCTTGGTGAATCATCAATGGCGAGCAGAATGTCCGAATTTAGGGTTGACGATATTTAAATTAATGTCAAATCTTTTACAGAAAGCAAAATAAAAGGAGAGATAGAAAGATAGGACTAAAAGAAATAAAGCTGATAAAAGTTCAGAAAAATTAATATAAATTGACGCAAAGTGATGCCATGTTACCATGTTGGTAAAAATAATAATTTCAGTGCCAGAAATTGTTTAACTAGTAATTTAGTTTAGATGTTTAGTTTAGAGACACAGCATAGAAACAGGCCCTTCGGCCCACCAAATCCATGT
The DNA here is from genome assembly GCF_053455715.1 of Rhinoraja longicauda. Classification (NCBI taxonomy): domain Eukaryota; kingdom Metazoa; phylum Chordata; class Chondrichthyes; order Rajiformes; family Arhynchobatidae; genus Rhinoraja; species Rhinoraja longicauda. Next base: position 38,319,780 of record NC_135973.1, on the reverse strand, counting down.
CGACCAATGCACTGGTTCTATCGTAAACACAAAATGCTGGAGTAACTCAATGGGTCAGGCAGCATCTCTGGAGAGAAGGAATGGGTGACGTTTCGGGTCGAGACCCTTCTTCGGACTGACGTCAGCGGAGGGGGCGGGACAAAGATAGAATGTAATTGGAAGACTAATGGGAGAACTGGGAAGGGGGAGGGGATAGAGAGGGAAAGCAGGGACTATCTGAAGTTAAAGAAGTCAATGTTCATACCGCTGGGGTGTAAACTACCCAAGTGAAATATGAGGTGCTGTTCCTCCAATTTGTGCTGGGTCTCACTCTGACAATGGAGGAAGCCCTGGACAGAAAGGTCAGATTGGGAATGGGAGGGGGAGTTGAAGTGCTGAGCCACCGGGAGAGTCACGTACTTCAAGGTTGAGTGACTCTTCAAGGTTTCATATCATTATAATGCAGATTCTGGAGAACAATGACATTTATCAAGCAACCTTTGTATTTCTGATTTTAACTGTGCCTTTAACATGTCTTTAATTTGTTGTCCAATTTATGCTTTTGGCTTAAATTTCTACAGCAAAATTGAAACAGGTTGTGCATTTTGTGCTGAAACATGCTGAAATATTGCAGTAGCCTACATGCTCAATTTATATTCTGATGCCAGGAGCTGTTATAAGTTAAATGTGGACACAAGGAGCTGCAGATACTGTAATCTGGTGCAGAACATTACAGTTAATATTATATGGCAGATAATATTAAGGCTAATCCCAAGAGATTTTATAAATACATTAAGGGAAAAAGGGTAACCAGAGAGAGAATAGGGCCCATTAGAAAACAAAGTGGTCAACTCTGTGTGGAGCCACAGGAGATTTAGTTTAGTTTAGTTTAGAGATACAGTGGGCAAACATGCCCTTCGGCCCACCGGGTCCGCGCCGACCAATGAACCCCACACATTAACACTATCCTACACACACGAGGGACAATTTTTACATTTACCCAGTCAATTAACTGTATGTCTTTGGAGTGTGGGAGGAAACCGAAGATCTCGGAGAAAACCCACGCAGATCACGGGGAGAATGTACAAACTCCGTACAGACAGCAGCCATAGTCGGGATTGAACCCGGGTCTCCGACGCTGCATTCTCTGTAAGGCAGCAACTCTACCGCTGCGCCACTATGACCGCAGATGGGCAATCGAGGAGTATTTCTCCTCTGTCCATTACAGTCAAGGAGGTGCTGAAGGTCCTAATGTGTATGAAGGTAGACAAATTACCTGAGCCAGATCAGATATATTAGAGGACACGATGGGAAGCTAGAGAAAAAATTGCAGGTGCTCCGGCTGAGATTTGAGTCATCATTAAACACAGGCAAGGTGCTGGAATACTGGAGAGTGGCACATGTTGTGCCTCTATTCCAGAAGGGGTGCAGGGAAAACCTGGGAACTACAGGCCAGTGAGTTAACATTTGTGGTCGGAAAGTTACCAGAGAGTATTCTGAGGGATAAGATATATATACATTTAGATAAAAAAAAAGGGCTGATTAGGGATAGCATAGTTTTGTACGTGGGAGGTTGTGTCTATGAATCTGATTGAGTTTTTGATGTGACCAAAAAGGTTGATGAGGGTAGACCTGCAGACGTTGTTTATATGGACTTCAGCAAAGCATTCGACATGGTCGGCTGCTCTGGAAGGTTAGATTGCATGGGATCCAAGGAGAGCTAGCTGAGGCTATAAAAAATTTGGTTTCATGGAAGAAAGCAGAGGGTGATGGTGGAAGGTTCTTGTTTGGACTGGATGTCTGTGACTAGTGGTGTGCTGGGCCCATTGCTGTTTGTCATCTACATCAATGATTTAGATGAAAACACGCAAGGCATGATTAGCAAGTTTGCAGATGATGCGCAGGTGGATGGGTATTGTAGATAGCGAAGATGGTTGTCGATGATTGCAGCAGGATCCTGAATGGTTGAGCAGGTGGGCAGAGGAATGGTTGATGCAATTTAATAGAGAGAAATATGAGGTGTTGCATTTTGGGAGGTCTGATCAGGGCAGGACCTACATAGTGACTGGCCGGAATTATGTAGCACAATAGGATCTAAGAGTGCAGGTATAAAGTTTCTTCAATGTGGTGTCACAGGTAGATAGAGAGGTCATGAAGGCTTTCAGCAAACTGGCCTTCATCAGTCAGAGTCTTGAATATAGAGGTTGGGAGGGTATATTACAGTTGTACAAGACATTGGTGAGGCAACATTTAGAGTATAACTGTATGTTCAGTTTTATTCACTCTGTTATTGGAAAGATGGTGTTCCACTCTGAAGTGCACAGAGAATATTTACGAGGATGTTGCTAGGACTCGGGGGCCTGTACTATTGGGAGAGGTTGAGGATATGACCAAAGAATATGGACCAAACGCAGGCAGCTGTGACTAGTGTACATGGAGCATGTTATTCAGCATGGGCATATTGGGCTGAGGGGGTCAATTTCCAAGCTGTATGAGTCCAAGACTATAAAATGAAGTGCTGAAGTAACACAGCAGATCAGGCAGCATCCCTGGAGCACATAGCGAGATAATGTTTTGGGTTGGGATCTTTCTTCAGACTGATTATAGTTTAGTTTAGTTTAGTTTTGTTTATTATTGTCATGTGTACTGAGAAGCTTTTTGTTACATGCTAGAAGACATAGAAAGACTATACATAATTACAATATAGCCTTCTGCTGTGTACAGATAAAGGGTATAACATTTAGTGCAAGGTAAAGTCCAATATAGTCTGATTAAAGATAGTTTAAAGGTCTCCAATGAGGTAGATGGTAGGTCAGGACCATTGATAGGATGGTTCAGTTGCCTGATAACAGCTCAGAAGAAACTGTTTCTGAACCTGGAGGTATGAGTTTTCAAACTTCTGTACTTCTTGCCTGATGGGAGAGGGGAGAAGAGAGAGTGAGACTGGTCCTTGATTATGCTGCTGGCCTTGCCGAGACAGCTTGATGTGTAGATGGAGTCCATGGTAGGGGGGTTGGTTTACAAGATGGTCTGGGCTGCATCCACAACTCTCTGCAATGTCCTGTAGTCTCGGATGGAGCTTTTCCCACACCAAGCTGTGATGCATCCCAATAAATGGTTGCAACACCACATTTGTGTGAAGTTGGTGAGCGTTGGTGGAGGACATGTCAAACTTCCTCTGCCTTCCTAGAAAGAGAGGCGTTGGTGTGGTTTCTTGGCCCTTGCTTTGATATGACTGGTCGAGGACAAATGGCTGGTGTTATTTATTGCTAAGAACATGAAACTATCTACTATCTCTACTTTGGCGCCATCAGTATATATTGGGGTGAGTGTACTACTTCCTATTGTAGTAGGGAGGGAGTAAATTGGAAACGAGGTGGGGGTGGGGCAAAGCCTGGATAAAGGTGAGGATGATATGATTTGCATGGAAGTGCAAACACAAGTGGCTCAAGCTGCAAGTCTGGGTCAGAACATGGTCGAAGGGAAGGAGAACAGTATGGGAGATAATACGATATTATTTTATACATTAGACTTTGTTACGGTATTATTTTATACATTGTTACTACTTGGGCATTAGGCGCCTCTCTGTAACTAATTAAGACGCTCTAGACATTCCTTACCCTTGACACGTGTCTGTAACCGCTCAGGCGGCGAGATTCCTTTGCTTTTAGTCTTTACCTACCCCTTAGCCTTTACTTACCCCTGCCCCTGTCAAAAGATAATGGTGGAGCGAGGAGAAGAAACATACGAGTTGGAATGAGTGGGGTGGTACGGGGTGGTACTTGGGAGTTTAATGGTGGCAGGGTAAAAGGTAAAATGTGAAGGGATACAGACATTCATCAATGAGTGGGGTGGTACGGGGAGACACTTGGGAGTTTAATGGTGGCGGGTTGAAAGGTGAAATATGAACATTCATCAATAAGTGGGGTTTAATGGTGGCAAGGTAGACAGGGTGACTGCAAAAAGATGAATGACTGTAAAAAAGGAGTACGAGTAGGAGATAAGGTAACGAAGATAAGGCTGGAAGAATCCTATAAAAAGAGGCTGCCCGATGTACTAAGTGGGCAGTCAGATGGTTGACATCCTGACTGTTCCAGCCGTTGTTTGCAAATAAAGGCTTTTAACTTCTTGAAGAATTCTCCGTGTCATCTGATTCATTTTAAACACAGGTAACCACGACAAAATTGGCATAGTCGGCAGGATCGGAAAGAGGCCAGTTCGATAACGGACGACAAGCTAAAGGCACTTCCAAGCCCGACAGGGGCTCCCCGGTTCAACAGGTAAAGGGTGGCCACCCGCAAAAAAGGTACGCGGTTTTCCGCTTTATTTGGACTAATAGCCTGGTTGAAAACGGGGGACCACTCGTGGCACAGGAGCACCCAGGCAGTCCAAGGGCCTCTCCGATCCAAAGAATCTGTCTAAACTATTCTAAAAAGAGACCCGGAGGATTGCTCAAGAAGGCTGCGCAGTGGGGTAAGTAGAAAATAGATAAGTTAAGAAAGTAGATAATAGTTGAGTAAGATTTTGTGACGTCACGAAGACCTCGTGGATATCGCCCTAAGAGGATAGGGGACTGAATAGACGAGGCGTCCTGTGGATACCGCCCTAGTTAACTAGGGATCACTCTGGTTAGCTAGGGGTCTGTACGGGCAGGATAAAACGTCCTGTGGATACTGCTCTAGTTAACTAGGGATCACTCTGGTTAGCTAGGGGTCTGTACGGGCAGGATAAAACGTCCTGTGGATACCGCTCTAGTTAACTAGGGATCACTCTGGTTAGCTAGGGGTCTGTACGGGCAGGATAAAACGTCCTGTGGATACCGCTCTAGTTAACTAGGGATCACTCTGGTTAGCTAGGGGTCTGTACGGGCAGGATCAGATGATCTGTGGATACCGCCCTAAGTAAGTAGGGGTCTGTACGGGCAGAACAAGAATTTGAATAATTGGATAACATAAAAAATAAAATTGCAAAATATTAAAGGAATATAGTAGAACTGTAGAAGATAGAAATAGCGTAGTAGGTAGCATAGTGACTATAGCGACGGAACGCAGTAAGACCAAGGACTGCATTTAAACTGACTGACCAAGTGCACTAAAATAAGACAAGTACAATGAATAAAATAACTGCAGTTGAACTACTAAGTAAGAAATTCCCCGTATCCAAAGAGGATATTAAAAAACACTCTGAAAAATGGGAAAAAAGGACGGGAAAATTAGTCACAAAATGGCCCAGGGAAGGCACATTTGATATAAGTATGTGTGATGAAATGGAAGTGCTGATTAAGAACTATAAGCCTAAGGATAAATCAGAAATCCGAGTAACGAAAAAGGAAAAAGAACTAGACGTGCTTAAATTTCCAGGGGCGTGGCTGTGTTCTGCAGCTGCGGCTCACCGGCAGTCTCTCTGTCTTTTTTTTGTTTTTTTGTCTATTGTCATCGTTTAATGTACGTTTTGTTCTATTTTTAACTCTGTGTATGTGGGGGGGTGGTGGGGGAAACCTTTTTTCTAATCTCCTCCTCAACGGAGATGCGACCTTTACCGTGTCGTATCTCCGTTCGCGCTACGGCCTAACATCGTGGAGTCGGCGGCCTCCAGCTGGGATCGACCTTGAAGACTCCGGTCGCAGGGCCTGGACTTACCATCTTGGAGGCTTCGGCCGTGGGCCCTGCAGACCGCAACATCGGGAGCTCGCAGGTCCCTGGCTGGCGACCGGTTTTTGGGAGCTCCAGCCGTAGCAACTTCGACCGCCCCGAAGCGCGAGGTACGATCGACCCGCTCGCAGGCCCTTCATCGCCCTACGTGGCCTGGCTGCAGCACTTTCCATCGCCCGGTGGGGGCTCAGGACTTTCATCGGCCTGCTCGGCTCGGCTCGGCCCTGGGGCTTTCCATCGCCCGGTGGGGGCTCAGGACTTTCATCGGCCTGCTCGGCTCGGCCCTGGGACTTTCCATCGCCCGGTGGGGGTTTCAAAAAGTTGGGAGCCTCGATCACCTCGTGGCACCACGGGAGAAGAATGAGGAGGAGATAAGACTTTTCTTTGCCTTCCATCACAGTGAGGGTGTGCCTAGAGCAATCACTGTGATGGCTGTTTGTGTAAAAATTGTATTTGTGTGTCCTGTGCTTTTTGTTGTCTACTGCCCTGACGTGAGAGGACGCTGGCACTGTTTATTCGCCGCTTCTCCGTTAGGATAGTTTGTCTGTTTGTTTTTATGTTATGATTGGTCTTGTAAAGCGCTTTGAGCTCCCGATAAGGCGCTATATAAAATAAATGCTTATTATATTATTATTATTATTATTATTATTAAATTGTTTAGAATAGAAGGAGAAAGGCTGAGGAAAGCATACCAGGAAAAGAATATCACCCCAAACACAGGTGAAAAACCCGAAAAACAGCATGAAAGTCAGGAGCTTCAGGAGAAAAAATCAACTCTGCACCTCAGCCTAAGGGACCCTGGGTATCCCCCTCCCTATTCCGGCCAGGATGGAATAAAGCAGTGTCCTTTGGTGAAAGGGATAGTGGAGATAGAGGGAGAAGTCGAAGTTTGGAGGAATGGGCAAGACATAAAGGAATATAGACAAAGAAGGGGGCAGCGAGAAAAGGAAAGGATAAGGCAAGAAGAACAGGAACTAGAAGGAGACATTAAAAGGTTGCAGGTCCTCAGGGATCTCAGGGACAGAAAGATTTGTGAGATCCGTCAGGCAGCAAATGAGGAGTATGAGGGAGACAACAACGCAGAAACACAGGCAAGTAATCAGCAGGCATCAGAGAGAAGGCAAAACTGTGAGAATGAAGCAGAATTAGAAAGTGATGGGGAAAGTAGGGCGTAGAAGGGAAATAGAGGCATCCATGAAGCACTTAGAGAGGGAGATGAGGGAGTTGGAAAAAACTATAGAAAGAGAAAGAAAGGAAAGCAAAGGGTACGCCCAGGAAGGAATGAGGTGGGAAAGAATACTGGTAGAGCCACAACAAGAGATGGTGAACGAGAGACAGGAGCTGAGGGATGGAATGATGCCGTTACTTTTGAAAAAGGCAGGACAAACCCAGTATATTCCTTGGGCGACCCGAGACCTAGAAGGGCTGAAAAACACCTTGCCCAACATATATAACGGGGCAGGAAAATGGATTAGGGCCTTTGAGGACGAAACTATGGGACGATTATTGGCTATGGGAGATTTGAAGGCACTACTGGTGAAGGTAATGGGAACCACGAAATTCGCAGAGCTGTTTGAAATGGCTGGGATAAAAAACGCAAATGACCCGATGATTGATGGCCAGTCATTTGACCTAGTCAGACCGAGGGTATGGCAGGCCCTCAGAGACTGTTACCCGCTCAAGGTGGACTTAAAGACATTGAGGGGAGACCCGCTGGGGGACACGGATACCCCCTCCGGTTAAGTCCAGACTGGAGGAAGTGGTGGGATTGTCAACCATACCCCACTCCCAGTTCAGGGACCACCTGGTTCATGCAGTCGACAAATGTCATAAGGAGAGACAAAAAATGGCGAACCAACAAGAAGAGGTGCAGAGAAAGTTGATGCAAATGCAACTGGAAGAACTAAAAAAGAAAGAGCGTGAAAAAGGAAAGAAAATGCTGGCAGTAACAGCAGACCTGGCTGAAACAGCAGAAGTGAACGATACACTGATGCACAGTGAGTCCTATGGCAGAGCCAGACGGGGGCTGGATAATCCCATGCCAATAATAAATGTCTGGGGGAGCTTCTCCTCAAATGTCCTATTAGGGTCAAATCAGATCAGGGAATCAGCCCCGACAGGATTGGGGCCCTCAAGGGGGAGCACAAGGAAGGGGAAGAGGAAGGCCAGTAGGCAGACAGGTAGTTGATAGAATATGTTGGGGATGCACCGGAGGCAGCCTACTTTTCAGTGATAGATCTCTGCTCAGCATTCTTTAGCGTGCCGTTAGCGGAAAGATGCCAGTTTTTGTTTGCGTTTACTTACAGGGGCATTCAATATACTTATACTAGGATGCCGCAGGGATTTAAACACTCGCCTCATGTTTTCAAACAGGTACTGAAGGCAGATTTGGAAGGTATATCCCTACTTAGTACGTTAATACAATATGTGGATGATTTGTTGGTCTGCTCTGAAAGTGAGGAGCAATGTGAGCAAGACACCCTGAATCTTTTAGAAAGGCTGGCAGACGGAGGCCATAAAGTGTCCAGGAAGAAGTTGCAGTTTTGTAAGCAACAGGTGGAATATTTAGGACGATTGATCTCCAAGGGAGTAAAGGCTATAGCACCAGATCAAATTGAGGCAATAATTAAAGCTCCCAAGCCTCGGACAGTAAAGCAAATGATGACATTTTTGGGAATGTCTGGATATAGCTCAGACTGCATTGGAGAATATGCTGAAATTATGATGCCATTGAGAAAAATACTGAAGGAAGCGGGACACACAAGTTTGAGAAATGTTTTACAATGGAATGAGGAGGCGGAGACAGCTTTTAACACCATTAAGCGAGAGTTACAGTCAGCCCCAGCCCTGGCCCTGCCAAATTATGAGAGAATCTTTCACTTGTACGTTTCCAACAGGCAGGAGGGCTATGCTGCAGCAGTACTGACGCAGGAAACAGGCATAGGTAAAGCTAAGCAGCCTGTAGTATACTACAGTACAAAATTAGATGAGGTGGCGCAGGGTTACCCACCCTGCTATCAGGGACTGGCTGCGTTGCACTATGCGTACAACAAAGCCTCATCTATAACCATGGGCTATCCTGTAACTATATATACACACCATAAAGTAGTAGAGCTGTTGGAGAAGGGGAAGTTTGTATTAACACCAGCCAGAATAATAGCATTTCAAATGCTGTTGACATTCCCAGACATTACAATACAAAGATGCACCACAAATAACATAGCTGATTATGTTCCACTTGACTATGAGGGGGAACCCCATGATTGCGTTGGGGGAAACGATGGTCTTTTCTAAGTTAAGGACAGACTTACAATCAGAACCATTGAATGATGAGGACAAGAAAGTTTTGTTTGTGGATGGTTCATGCTATAGGGATTATGATGGCAATCATGCAGGATTTGCAGTAGTGCAGCAGGACCAATCAGGTTTTCAAACAATCAGATTAGAAGCTTGCCCACAACCTTGTTCAGCCCAGTTAGCAGAGATTAAGGCTTTAACAACAGCGTGTGAAATGATGGAGGGTGAGAAAGCTGACATTTACACAGATTCAGCATATGCACATGGGGTCTGCCACCTGTTTGGGGCAGTATGGAAGCAGCGTGGCTTCAAGAAAAGCAATGAGGACCCCATACAGCATTTTCAGCAAATTTCACAACTAATAAAGGCACTGACTAAACCTAAGGCACTAGCTATCGTTAAATGCCAGGCACATAAAAAGGGAAACGACATGATCACAAAGGGCAATCATGCCGCAGACGAAGCAGCCAGAAAAGCGTCTGGATGCCAATCAGCCATTATTGCCCCGCAGGTAGATTTGAGCCCGCAACCCACACAGGAGGATATAGTTGCGATGCAAGGTAGGGCTACTTTAGCTGAACAAACAATGTGGAGACAGAGGGGAGCCAAACAGAATGTAGAGGGCCTGTGGACTACGGACGAAGGTTTGCTGGTAGCACCTACACCTCTGCTGACCATTCTCGTCTCAGAAGCGCATGGGCTAGACCACTGTGCAAGGGGGGAAGTGTTAAGGAAGATAAAGAGAGATGGATTTTGGTCACCATATCTACAGGCTTCAGTGGATTACATTTTGTCACAATGTGAGATATGTGCTCAAAACAATGTTAGAAAGGGAATATCAACACCTATAGGACACATACCTGTGCCCGAAGGACCATTTAGGCACCTGGTTATTGACTATGTGGACATGCTGAAAAAAGTAAGAGGGAAAAGGTATATGCTGGTAGTAATTGATAGATTTAGCAGATGGGTGGAGGCAGTACCATCTAAGGATTTAGGTGCAGGAACTGTAGTCAAGTTTCTGACTAACGAGGTCATCCCACGATTCGGTATACCAACCGAAATCAGCTCTGACAATGGAGCGGCTTTTATTCAAAAAACAGTTAAGTTGGTGCTGCAAGCCCTGAGAGTGAAACAAAGATTTGGGTGTGTATACCACCCTCAATCTCAGGGCATGGTAGAAAGAGTTAATGGAACATTGAAGGCCAAATTAAACAAGATTTGCGCAACTACAAAGTTAAATTGGATTGATGCCCTGCCATTGGCATTAATGAGCTGTCACATGCAAACTAATCGAATAACTCATTTAACACCACATGAGATGCTCACTGGCAGACCTATGCCAATACCCAAATGGAGAGGTCCTTACAAGGGACCAAGTTTGGAGCAATTAGAGGTAGAACTTAAACAATACATGCAACAGTTAACTATGATACACAAGTCTATTTACACACAGGAAAAGCAAAAGGAGCCAGAGGCGGACCAGGGAGAAGGACCTATTAAACCCGGAGATCAGGTCTATGTGCGAGCCTTTCGACGAAGGTGGAATGAGCCGAGAAGGGAAGAACCATTCACAGTAACTAAGGCCTCACCGACTGCTGTTCAGGTAGAGGGCCGGTCCACGTGGTACCATCTCAATCATTGTACAAGGACTGTCCCACAGGCACAACCTGTGAATGACCTCGAGGTAAACGGGCAAGAGAACGAAAATACAGGAGAAGAGTGAAAGCTACTGTGAATCAGCTGCCGTTGTTCCAGGATACGGGCAAATTTCACCTCCAAGAGAAACAGATCCCTCCGATAGAATACTATAATGTTGAGCAATTTACTAAGAACGTAGTTGTAAGGGAAGCTGGGTCTTTTTTCCTACCCTAGACATATGGGGGTAGGTTTTTGGCCAAGTGACCCAGGATGTTAGCATGTTGGAAGGAGAACACTGACAAACTGCACATTATTTCAACAAAATCCTAAGTTGGGGGGGCTAATGGTTGAGAGTGAATTATGATTTGAGTTAACAACATGTGCGTTTTTTGGTTTTCTTCTTCTGTGAGACCGTGTAGGTCTCAAAGGGGGGAATATGGGAGATAATACGATATTATTTTATACATTAGACTTTGTTACGGTATTATTTTATACATTGTTACTACTTGGGCATTAGGCGCCTCTCTGTAACTAATTAAGACGCTCTAGACATTTTTTACCCTTGACACGTGTCTGTAACCGCTCAGGCGGCGAGATTCCTTTGCTTTTAGCTTTTACCTACCCCTTAGCCTTTACTTACCCCTGCCCCTGTCAAAAGATAATGGTGGAGCGAGGAGAAGAAACATACGAGTTGGAATGAGTGGGGTGGTACGGGGTGGTACTTGGGAGTTTAATGGTGGCGGGTTGAAAGGTGAAATATGAACATTCATCAATAAGTGGGGTTTAATGGTGGCAAGGTAGACAGGGTGACTGCAAAAAGATGAATGACTGTAAAAAAGGAGTACGAGTAGGAGATAAGGTAACGAAGATAAGGCTGGAAGAATCCTATAAAAAGAGGCTGCCCGATGTACTAAGTGGGCAGTCAGATGGTTGACATCCTGACTGTTCCAGCCGTTGTTTGCAAATAAAGGCTTTTAACTTCTTAAAGAATTCTCCGTGTCATCTGATTCATTTTAAACACAGGTAACCACAACAAAATCAGGAATTACAGAGGGGAAGCCATGAGAGAGAGAGTCTCACAACATTCCTGTCAGAGAGAGAACGAGAGCATCTTCCGTGTAGGCATATCTTGAGGAGATTTTGCAATGAAGTAGTAAAATGGAGAACCAATGAACTGTAGATGCAGGTATCTTGAATAGAACGCAAAGTGCTGGATTAACTTAGTTGGTCCGGCAGCATCTCTGGGAAACATGATTTAGGAACAGCTCCATCCAAAACCACAAGAAATTGCAGCGAATTGTGGACGCAGTCCAGACAGTCACACAAACCAACCTCCTTTCCATTGACTTAATTTACACCTCATGCTGCCTCGGCAAGACCAGCAGCATCATCAAGGATGAGTTGCACCCTGGCCACTCCCTCTTCTCCCCTCCCCCCTCGGGCAAGAGGTACAGAAGTGTGAAAACGCACACCTCCAGATTCAGGGACAGTTTCTTCCCAGCTGTTATCAGGCAGAAACCAACAACTAGATAGCAGCTCTGAGCAACTATCTACCTCATTGGAGACCCTTGGACAATCTTTATTGGACTTTACCTTGCACTAAACGTTATTCACATTATTCGCATTATCGTGTATCTGTACACTGTGGGTGGCTCAATTGTAATCATGGATTGTCTTTCTGCTGACTGGTCAGCACGCAACAAAAGCTGTTCACTGTACCTCGGTACACGTGACAATAAACTAAACTCAAACACGCTAAATGTATTTTTATTCCAAATGCAGAATGTGTTGAATATTAATGTGACAGTGAGTCCAGCTTTGGTTAATCAGATGAGCTATGAATACAAAATAGATTTCTGCCGTTGTGATTTGTTTGCATCTGGAGCTTTGAAATATTCCTGTGACATATTTGATTTCTGCAAGGCATATGAGAAACAGATGTCCCATTCTACGATTTACTGTTTATTTCCATTTAGTCCAATAGTCATGAAGTGCTTTGAGAGGCTGGTCCTCCCACACATCAAATCCAGCATCCCTGACTCACTGGACCCACATCAATTTGCATACAGGGCAAATAGATCCACAGAGGACGCCATCTCTCTGGCTCTTCACACTGTCCTGACTCACCTAGAGAGACAGGGCACGTACGTGAGGATGCTATTCATAGACTATAGCTCCGCCTTCAACACGGTCATCCCCACCAAGCTCATCACCAAACTCCACCAGCTGGGCCTCAGCTCGTCATTATGTGACTGGATCCTGGACTTCTTGCTGGAACGACCGCAGGCAGTGAGAATGGGCCCGCACCTGTCCTCCACTATCACCCTGAGTACCGGCACACCACAGGGCTGTGTTCTGAGCCCCATGCTCTACTCCCTCTTCACACACGACTGTGTTCCTGCATTCGACACCAACACCATTGTCAAGTTTGCAGACGACACAACGGTGATCGGGCTGATCACCAACGGGGATGAAACAAACTATAGAGCGGAGGTGCAGAACCTGGCGGACTGGTGCTCGGATAACAACCTGTCCCTAAATACCACCAAGACCAAGGAGCTGATCATCAACTTCCGTAGGTCACATAACGGGGAATATGCCCCGATCTCTATCAACGGGGACAGTGTGGAGAGAGTGTCCAGCTTCAAGTTTCTGGGCACTCACATTTCGGAGGACCTAACATGGTCCAATAACACTGCTGCGCTGGTCAAGAAGGCACAACAAAGACTGTTCTACATAAGAACACTGAAAAAGTCTGGTCTACCCCAACAGCTGCTGACGACCTTCTACCACTGCACCATAGAGAGCATCCTAACGCATGGCATCCCTGTGTGGTACCTCAGCTGCACAGAGGCAGAAAGGAAAGCTCTACAGCGGGTAGTCCATAGAGCTCAGAGGGCTATCGGAACACAGCTACCAGACTTGGAGGGCATCTACAACACACGATGCCTCAGAAAAGCCACCAGCATCCACAAAGACTCTTCACACCCCTGCAACAGTCTGTTCGAACTCCTTCCATCGGGCAGACGATAAAAGGCCTTCTACGCCCGCACCTCCAGACTCAGGAACAGCTTCATCCCCAGGGCCATAGCTGCTATGAACCGGTCCTGCTGAGCCGGATGGCCACAACGCATAGATCAACTTGCACTTTACCCTGTCCAAAACTGTTACAACTGTTTCGTTTCGTTGGGTTGCTGCTGTCTAAATTACTTAAATTATTGCATCGTATGGGAGGCGCATTCCCAATCTCGTTGTACCCCTGGGTACAATGACAATAAAGATATATTGTATTGTATTGTATTGTCAGTTCCCTATCCTGTAAAACATGGTTTTCTAATGAGAATGGATTTTGAGCACTCATTTTCTTTTGCTAATTGTTTTAGTGTGTTCATTTTCATTCTGGCAGCCATAATATGACTGAAGGCAATAGTGAAACACCTGTTCCATTCGAGACGGAATTATCATATTTAAAGATGGACTCTTTTATTATTCCTTGAACTTAGATATATTATATCTTTCTATGGCAGGACATCTCTGAGCTTGTCAGCTGCAACACATTCATCTCACAAATGAATGTTTAAAATGTGTTTTTCTTGCTCCAAGGAAAGAGAAGTTGCTTGCTCATGAAATCTGCAAATTAGCCACGGTAATTCTGTGATATTGTTCTTGCAGGTTTTAATTATGAAGTATATTCTGTCTAGAGTATTTCACAATGTGTTTACTGTGTATCCAATTTTACAAGTCACTTAATGGGTATTACATTTTCCTTTATCCAGAAATGTCATCCAGAAATGAATTAAGAAATACTTTCACCTTAAACGATCTCAAGTTACATTTGTCATTTTGAAACGTTTGTTTATTTACCATGCATGTACTCATTGATGCATAACATATTTTGACAGGCTATTCAGATCCTGTAGATAACTCATCTCAAAAATACCGGGCTAGATAACACCTATTTTTAATGGTTTGCCATGTGTCTTCTGTTATCCATTCCTTCTTTATTTTCTGCGTGAACCCCAGGCAGGCTTCACTGATTTTCACATTAGCTATTTTGGTTTGTTCCCACACAGTATTAATATTAATATTATTTGCATTTGGCTCTGTGTGATCATCCATATCTACTAGTGCCTGAAACCTGTTCCTTAATTGTAGCACAAAAGAACTTTTCACTTTTGGGTCATGTAGTTTCTCAATGACAAACTATTACCTGCCTGTCTTTTTGCTCCCTGTTTTCCTCAGTTTAACTTTGAGAACAGCCAGGACCAGGTGATGGTCGCTACCAACATCAGCTCCTCGTTTAACCTTAACATCAAGTAATGAGTGTCTCCATGTGTCGTTTGTCATCAGGTGGTCTATCTGGTTCTTATCCCTTCCATTTGGAGAGTACCATGTTAGTTTGTGGATGCCTCTGTGCAGAAAGAGGGTCCCTCCAATTACTAGATTGTAATTGGTGCAGAGTCTCTCACCGTTCTCATTTATAAAAGCACAGCCCTCTTTGCCCATGGCTCTGTCCTGGTCTGTGTTGTTGTTTCCAACCTTTGCATTTAGGTCTCCCATCACAATCTTCATGTCATGTCTCGGTGTGTTTTCTAACTCAGCCTGTAGTTGCTCATAGAATTCATCCTTAACACTATCATCACTATCGTTTATAGGGGCATATCACTGGATGATGGTTGTATTAATTTACTTCCCCTTCATTCTGATCTTCATGAGTCTACTATTGACAGGTTCCCACTCTATCAAACTATTTTCTACTCCTTTCTTTAAAAGGATAGCTACTCCTTGTCTGTGATTCTTGTCATCCCTTCCTGAGTACAACACTGTCTCCCCTGTGCTGGTCCTAAGTCTCCCTGATCCCGTCCATCTGCTTTCGCTTACTCCAAGAATGTCTTGGTTGTAGCGTCTCATCTCTGGTGTCACTTGTGCTAGTTTCCCTTGTGTCGTATATTGTTCGTGCATTCCAAAATCCTATCCTAGTCTTATGTTTGGCATTCCGAACTTCCACCTTCCTGCCACTGGCTTCCTTTCGGCTTTCACCATTGACATTCATCCTAGCGTCTGTCAATAGCCCTGGAAGTCCGTCACGCCCAGTATGTTGATTCCTTCAGTTGTTGTTTCTGTAACATTCATTTTACGAGGCGGGGTTGTTAGCCCTGTGTTCTACCCCCCAACCTGGCGGACCAGTGGATCGCTCTTCGTCTCGTTGCTACCCTTCGACCTGTCCAGCATGGGAAACCCTAACAGGAGACGAATCTCCCGCTGGCGTAGCTCTAGGGGTCACTGAGACACACAAGCTCCCCGACCACGACAAGGTTGCAATCCAACAGGGAGCCCGATTTTACCTTCTCCCTAAAATCCACAAACAGAACTGTCCTGGCAGACCCATTGTTTCTGCCTGTTCATGTCCCACCAAACTTATTTCCACCTACCTCGACTCCATCCTATCCCCCACTGGTCAAATCCCTCCCCACCTATGTCAGAATCAGAATCAGAATAGTATGGCGAGTCCGAAAACTTGTTGGTTGTAGAAGAAGTTTATTGCAGCCGCAATATTCGAATACAAAGTTAAACAACAAGGTAAAGGACAACCATCAAAAACTTACTGTCTTCTTCGAAGACTTCGCCGAACTAACTTATTTCGGGCGCCAAAAGCGCACATGACCACGCTGGCGAATCAGCGATGTCGCTCTCTGGACCAATCCCTACGGTCGCGCTCACACGTGACCTTGCTGGCCAATCTGAGGGTTCGACGACCCGGACCATTCTCTATGGTCGCTACATGACGCCCCCCAGAACCCGAGGTACGGAACCTAGCAGGGAGCCGGATTTCGCGACCATAACGAGTACGGAGAGGGGCAGCCTGAACCACAGGAGCAGGGGATTCCGGACTTGGAGGAACTGCCGGAACGGGGGGTCCTGGAGGAACTGCCGGAACGGGGGGTCCTGGACTGAGCGGAACTGACGGAGGTCGGCCTCTCCTAGGGGTTTGGCCGACCAGGACTGGTTGATCCGGATCCAAGTGTGCAGGTTTGAGCCGGGACACCGAGACGAGCTCACTCCTGCCGCACATGTCTAAGGTGAAGGTAGCCGTTCCCTTACGTAAAACCCGGAACGGCCCTTGATAGACCCTCTGCAACGGGGCACGATGGGAATCTTTTCGCAGAAACACAAACTCACAGTCCTTCAGGGAAGGCGGTTCATGTACCATGGGACACCCATGACATGAAGTCGGAACTGGAGCCAGGGAACCCACCCGTGCCCGGAGAGATGCTAAGACTGATGGGACTGGAGGCAGCTGGTCTGAGGGTTCCGGGAACAAATCTCCGGGTACTCGAAGTGTCGAGCCATATACTAGCTCCGCGGACGACGCACCGAGATCTTGCTTAGGAGCAGTCCGGATGCCCAGAAGAACCAGGGGAGTTGGTCTACCCAGTCCGGGCCTTCAAGCCTTGCACTGAGGGACGCCTTAAGTTGACGGTGGAACCTTTCTACAAGTCCATTTGCCTGGGGGTGGTATGCAGTAGTGGGTTGTAACTTGGAACCGTACAGTTCTGCGAGCGCGGCCCAGAGGGACGAAGTGAACTGCGGCCCCCTGTCAGTGGTAATAACTGCCGGGACCCCGAAACGAGCTACCCAATGGAGGGCCAAAGTCCTGGCACAAGAGGCTGCCGAGATATCAGACAATGGGAAAGCCTCTGGCCACCGGGTGAACCGATCCACCACCGTGAAGAGGTGGGTGTAGCCCCGAAAGGAAGGCAAAGGCCCGACCAAATCCACGTGGATGTGGAAAAAATGAACTGCTGGGACCTCGAACCCCTGTACGGGAGGCTGGACATGGCGCTGGACTTTAGCGGTCTGACAGGGAACGCAGGAACGCGCCCAACCCGCTACCTGTTTCCGTAGGCCATGCCAGACAAACCGAGCTGCTACTAAAGCAGAGGTGGAGCAGATGGACGGGTGCGCCAGCCCATGAATGGCATCAAAAACCCGGCGCTGAAGGGAGGGCGGTACTACCGGCCTGGGACGGGGAAGGGAAACATCACACCAGACTTTAGTGCCTTCCGACCCGCAGGCTACCTGAGCCAACTTCAATCCCGAAGTGGTGGACTGGTATGCCGAGGCGGTATCCGCTAGAAGCTGTGCCTCCGCAAGCTCCTGGGGATCCACCTCGCAGTCCACCGCCGAAATAGGGGAAAAAGCAGGTCTAGACAGGGCGTCAGCAACGGCATTAAGCTTACCCGCGACATGACGGACATCGGTGGTAAATTCGGAGATAGCAGTCAGGTGCCGCTGCTGGCGGGCCGACCATGGGTCAGACAATTTGAAAAATGCAAATGTTAATGGTTTGTGGTCCGTAAAAGCTACAAATGGGCGGCCCTCAAGGAAATACCTGAAATGATGAACAGCTAAATAGAGGGCCAGAAGCTCTCGGTCAAATGCGCTATACTTCAGCTCAGCCGAATTTAGTTGCCGGCTGAAAAACGCCAAGGGCTGCCAACGGCCACCGACCTGCTGCTCCAAGACCCCGCCCACCGCCACGTCAGAGGCGTCAACCGTCAGGGCCGTGGGGGCGGAGGGGCTCGGGTGGACCAACATGGTGGCGTCTGCTAATGCTGCCTTATCTGCTGTAAAAGCCGACTCTGCGGCCGGGGACCATATGAACTCTACCGGTTTTCCCGCAAGGCACTGGAAGAGCGGGCGCATGACTCGCGCAGCTGCCGGAACGAACCTATGGTAGAAGTTAACCATTCCTACGAACTCCTGTAGTCCTTTTACTGTGGTGGGCCTGGGAAATGCCCGGATAGCCTCCACCTTCTCGGGCAAAGGGGAGGCGCCGGCAGGGGTAATTCTGTGCCCTAAAAAATCGAGAGAAGGGAGGCCGAATTGACACTTGGAGGGTTGGATAATGAGCCCATGGTCTTGGAGCCGCTGGAACACAGTCCGCAAGTGGACCTGGTGTTCCTGCACTGAGGGGCTGGCGACCAGGATGTCGTCTAAATAAATAAACAAAAATGGTAAACCCCGACCCACACGGTCCATCAGTCGTTGGAAAGCCTGTGCCGCGTTCTTTAAACCGAAAGGCATACGCAACCATTCAAACAACCCGAACGGAGTAATCGTGGCAGTTTTCTGTATGTCCTCCGGCCGCACCGGAATCTGGTGGTATCCTCGCACCAAATCGATTTTGGAGAACACCACCGCTCCTTCCAGCCCAGACGAAAAGTCCTGTAGGTGCGGTATGGGGTAGCGATCAGCCGTGGTGACAGCATTGAGACGCCGATAATCGCCACATGGTCTCCACCCCCCAGATGCCTTGGAGACCATATGCAACGGCGAGGCCCACGGGCTGTCGGACTGACGGACAATGCCCATTTCCTCCATCTTCCTAAATTCCGCCCGTGCCACCACCAGTTTGTCTGGCGGTAGTCTCCTGGCCCGAGCGAAAACGGGAGGGCCCTCGGTGCGGATGTGATGGACCACGCCGTGCTTGGCCGAAGGCGTGTCAAAACGTTGGATGAGCAGCTCTGGAAACTCCGCCAGGATCTCAGCATACGAGTCAGGGGCCGCGACGACGGCCTGGACAGTAGGGCTGGGCGGGGAGGCGATTGTCGGAGCAACGGGCTCCTCGCTGGCGGAGGGTCGGAGGTCGTTACCGCGGACATCAGGGACCAGTGAAAAAGCCCAGAGAAAATCTGCGCCTAGGATCGCTTGTCTGACGTCTGCTATGATGAATGGCCATTCGTACGTGCGGAGGCCTAACACAAGGGACATCTTCCGTATACCGAAAGTGCGAATGGGGCTGCCATTAACCGTGATGAGGGTGGGACCTGTCTTACCCGTTCTGGTTTCGAGGTCGGTCGGCGGCACTATACTGACGATGGCTCCCGTGTCTACCAAAAATTCTGTGTCCGTGAATCGATCGTGGACGTAGAGGCGTCGGTTCTGGCCAATCGCAACTGCCCCTAGGTACGATCGGCCGAGGAATTTCCCGCGAAGGTACAAGGTGAGCGGCAGTTGCGGGATTCTCTACCCCATCGTAGGTGATAATAGCACCAGCCGCGCTTGTGCGGATCTTTTTGGCGGGCTTTCGGAGAACTGGCGGGAAACGCGGTGCCATCTTGATGTCGCTGTGGCGTGGTCACTGATGTCGAGACCTTGTTGATCGAACCGCTTGCCTTGTTTTTAGCCGCTATGAGCGCGTCCGCTTTCGCTGCATATGCTTCGGGGTCCTTAAAAGAACAATCCGTGAGCAGCAGTCGGACATCCTCAGGAAGCTTCTCTCGGAATGCCTGTTCAAACATGAGGCAATCCGTATGCTCACCGGCTAGCATCATCATCTCGGCCATGAGAACGGACGGCCGTCGATCTCCGAGGTCCGGTAGGTGCAGAAGTCTTTCAGCGCAATCATGCCTATTAAACCCGAAGGTTCGCAGTAACAATTTCTTCATTGCCTCGTACTTGCTTTCCGCAGGCGGATTAACGATGAACCGCATCACGCGTGTGGTCGTCTCCGGTGATAGAGCGCTGACGAGATAGTAATACTTCGTCGAGTCGGCCGATATGTTCTTTATATGAAATTGGGCTTCGGTGTGGACAAACCAAGATTGCGGTGAATGTGTCCAAAACAACGGAAGGTGAACGCTTACCGCGCTTAACTCCGGTGTGCCAGGCGCGGCATTCAACAACGAGGCGTCGTGTTCCTGCATAGTCGGTGATCGTCCAGATCACGTCGGGGTCACCAATATGGCGAGTCCGAAAACTTGTTGGTTGTAGAAGAAGTTTATTGCAGCCGCAATATTCGAATACAAAGTTAAACAACAAGGTAAAGGACAACCATCAAAAACTTACTGTCTTCTTCGAAGACTTCGCCGAACTAACTTATCTCGGGCGCCAAAAGCGCACATGACCACGCTGGCCAATCAGCGATGTCGCTCTCTGGACCAATCCCTACGGACGCGCTCACACGTGACCTTGCTGGCCAATCTGAGGGTTCGACGACCATTCTCTATGGTCGCTACAATAGCCTTTATTGTCATCCAAGACACCTCACATCTCGCTATCTCCTCAATAACCTCTGTTTTCCAGGCCCCCACTCCCTCATCTTTACCATGGATGTCCAGTCACTCTACACTTCCATCCCCCACAAGAATGGTCTTGAAGCCCTCTGTTTCTTCCTCGACCGTAGAACCAGCCAATCTACCAACACTCTCCTCCGCCTAGCAGAGCTGGTTCTTACCCTCAACAACTTCTCCTTTGACTCCTCCCACTTTCTCCAAACCAGAGGAGTAGCTATGGGCACTCGCATGGGCCCTAGCTATGCCTGCCTTTTTGTCGGGTGCATCGAACAATCCCTGTTCCAGACGTACACTGGCCCCATCCCCGAACTCTACCTCCGCTACATCGACGACTGCATTGGTGCTACCTCTTGTACCCATGCAGAACTCACTGACTTCATACACATCACTACCAATTTCCATCCTGCTCTTAAATGTACTTGGACCATCTCCGACATCTTCCTGCCGTTTCTGGATCTCACCATCTCCATCACAGGAGATAGACTAGTGACTGACATCTACTACAAACCTACTGACTCCCAAAGTTATCTTGACTACACTTCTTCCCACCCTGTCTCTGTAAAAACTCTATCCCCTACTCCCAATCCTCCATCTACACTGCATCAGAATCAGAATCAGAATAACCTTGATTGTCATTCAAAAAAACAAGTATTTTGGATGAAATTCCGTTACCCACAGTCCAACAATAGGAGCAATAAAATAAGCAATAACACATACAATCACAAACCAACACAAAACAAAAAAAAGAAACATCCATCACGGTGAGTCTCCTCCAGTCACCTCCTCACGGTGATGGAAGGCCAGAATGTATTTTCTCTTCCCCTGCCGTCTTCTCCCGCGGTCAGGCTGTTGAAGTTGCCACGTTGAGGCGGTCGGGGCTCCCGACATTGAAGCCCCCGCCGGGCGGAGAAAATCCCGCGGCCTGTTTCAGACCGCGCCGGACGGTGAAAGATCCGCAGCGGGCCGACCCAAGCCCCGCGATTCGGGGCGGGCGAAGACGCTGCCACTGCCGGAGCTCCCGATGTCGGCCCCCACCATATCCACGCGGCCCACGGCCCACGGCCAAACCCTCTGGAGCCTCCGAAGGCGAGTCGCAGCAGATCTCGCAGCGCCACCACAGCCTCCGAAGACAGCCAGCTGATGTTGGGGGAGTCCAGAACCAGGAATCACATTTTAAGAATAAGGGGAAGGCCATTTAGGACTGAGATGAGGAAAAACGTTTTCACACAGAGAGTTGTAAATCTGTGGAATTCTCTGTCACAGAAGGCACTGGAGGCTAAATCACTGGAAGCCTTCAAGAGAGAGTTAGATTTAGTTCTTCGGGCTAAGGGAATCAAGGGATATGGGGAAAAAGCCAGAACGGGGTAATGATTTTGGATGATCAGCTATGATCCTACTGAATGACAGTGCTGGCTCGAAGGGCTGAATGGCCTCCGCCTGCACCTATTTTCTATGTTTCATTGGCACAAACATTGAGCGCCAAAGGGCCAGTCCTGTGTTATACAGTTCTATGTTCCGTGTTCCCTGTAAATGGATTGCCCTTAAAATCACTGGCCAAGAAGAATATTGTTATAATCCTGAATCTTAGAACAAAAGTTATTTTAATATTTGGAGCACATGGGTCATACAAGTGCAAGTCTAGAGGGCTTAATTCCATTGCGTATGATGTATGATTCAGTCCACATAGGCGCACAGTTTGAATGCTCAACAGAAAATGAATGTCAGGTTCTTTTAAAACTGCAAATGCTGGAAATCTGAAGCAAAGACAAAAAATGCCGGAGATACTCGAGAGGTCAGGCATCATCGATGGTATGGGAAACAGGGTTGATGTTTCAGCTCAAATATTCATTATCATTTCTGTAGAACATTGAATTCTTTATGATACTCTGAGTTGAGTGGCAACGTTTAAAACCTTTCATTCGGATTATATGGTCTGAAGTGAAACATATGAAGACATGTGATTTACATTTTAAATCATGCAACTGCTGGTTGTATTTACTGTACTCCCTCAATGTTACCTCCCCCCTCTTTCTTTTAGTGCCCTTTCACTATTCCAATACGTATCTCTTTCTAATTGGTTTTGCTCTGTGGTCTTTGCTAACTCATTGCCACACACCTGTATGGGAGAGTTTAGGACAGAACTGCAGATGCTGGTTTACACCGAAGATAGACACAAAATGCTGGAGTACCTCAGCTGAACAGACAGCATCTCTGGAGAGAAGGAATGGGTTTTGTTGAGACCCGAAGCGTCAGAGATGCTGCCTGTCCTGCTGAGTTACTCCAGCTTTTATGTCTATCTTTGGGGAGTTTAGAGATACAATATGGTGTTCCTTCCGTTTTTAAGAACTGGTTTAATCTGGTGTGAACTAACCATGCACACAGTGTTGTTCCAGCCAGGTCACTCGCAGTCTCATCGTGGCAACAAACAATACACTCCTCTCCCTCAATCGCCCCTTTGATTCATTAATCATAAAGTATGATGGACACAAAAAGCTGGCGTAACTCAGCGGGACAGGCAGCATCTCTGGAGAGAAGGAATGGGTGATGCTTCGGGTCGAGACCCTTCTTCAGACTGAAAGTCACGGGAAAAAGAAATGAGAGATATAGATGATGATATAGAGAGATAAAGAACAATGAATGAAAGATCTGCAAAAAAGTAACGATGCTAAAGGAAACAGGCCATTGTTAGCTGTTTGTTGGGTGAAAATGAGAAGCTGGTGCGACTTGGGTGGGGGAGGAATAGAGAGGGAGAGGGAATGCCAGGGCTACCTGAAGTGAGAGAAATCAATATTCACTATACAGCCACTGGGCTGTAAGCTGCCCAAGCGAATTATGAGATGCTGTTCCTCCAATTTGCGTTCAGCCTCATTCTGGCAATGGAGGAGACCGAGGACATAAAGGTCAGTGTGGGAATGGGAAGGAGAATTAAAGTATTAAGCAACCAGGAGATCAGGTAGGTTCGGGCGGACTGAGCGAAAGTGTTCAGCGAAATGATCGGCCAGTCTGCGTTTGGTCTCGCTGATGTATGAGTCGACATCTTGAACAGCGGATACAGTAGATGAGGTTGGAGGAGGTGGAGAACCTCTGCCTAACCTGGAAGGACAGTCAGGGTCCCTGGACAGAGTCGAGGGAGGAGGTATAGGGACAGGTGTGGCATCTCCTGCGGTTGCAGGGGAAGGTACCTGGGTGGTTTGGGTGGGAAGGGATGAGTTAACCAGGGAGTTGCGAATGCAACGGTCCCTGTGGAAAGCGGAAAAGGGTGGAGACGGGAAAATGTGACCCGTTGTGGTGGGATCCCGTTGGAGGTGGCGAACATTTCGAAGGATTATGTGTTGTATGCGCCGGCTGATGGGGTGAAAGTTAAGGACTAGGGGGACTCTGTCTCTGTTGTGACGAGGGAGAGGGGGAGCTGTTGGAAACCGAGGAGACACGAGTGAGGCCCTCATCTGTGATGGAAGAGGGGACCCCCGTTCCTAAAAATTGAGGACATCTCGGATGTTCTCATATGGAACATTTCATCTTGGGTGCAGATGCGGCATAGACGGAGGAATTGGGAGTAAGGGACAGTCTTTGCAAGAAGAAAGGTGGAAAAAGTGTAGTCGAGATAGTTGGGAGTTTCTAATAGATGTCAGTCGATAGTCTATTTCCTGGGATGGAGACTGTGAGATCAAGAAAGGGGAGGGAGGTGTTGGAGATGGTCCAAGTAAATTTGAGTGGAGGATGGAAATTGGTGAAGTTGATGAAGTCCATGACAATAAGATAAATAAAGCAAATAATGTTTAAAAATTAGACCTTCCTCAGTTGTTAATCTGGAATTTTGCTCAAAGATGAGATTTTCCATACGAGAACATCCGAGATGTCCTCAATTTTTAGGAACGGGGGTCCCCTCTTCCATCACAGATGAGGGCCTCACTCGTGTCTCCTCGGTTTCCAACAGCTCCCCCTCTCCCTCGTCACAACAGAGACAGAGTCCCCCTAGTCCTTAACTTTCACCCCATCAGCCGGCGCATACAACACATAATCCTTCGAAATGTTCGCCACCTCCAACGGGATCCCACCACAACGGGTCACATTTTCCCGTCTCCACCCTTTTCCGCTTTCCACAGAGACCGTTGCATTCGCAACTCCCTGGTTAACTCATCCCTTCCCACCCAAACCACCCAGGTACCTTCCCCTGCAACCGCAGGAGATGCCACACCTGTCCCTATACCTCCTCCCTCGACTCTGTCCAGGGACCCCGACTGTCCTTCCAGGGTAGGCAGAGGTTCTCCACCTCCTCCAACCTCATCTACTGTATCCGCTGTTCAAGATGTCGACTCATACATCAGCGAGACCAAACGCAGACTGGCCGATCATTTCGCTGAACACTTTCGCTCAGTCCGCCCGAACCTACCTGATTTCCTGGTTGCTTAATACTTTAATTCTCCTTCCCATTCCCACACTGACCTTTATGTCCTCGGTCTCCTCCATTGCCAGAATGAGGCTGAACGCAAATTGGAGGAACAGCATCTCATAATTCGCTTGGGCAGCTTACAGCCCAGTGGCTGTATAGTGAATATTGATTTCTCTCACTTCAGGTAGCCCCGGCATTCCCTCTCCCTCTCTATTCCTCCCCCACCCAAGTCGCACCAGCTTCTCATTTTCACCCAACAAACAGCTAACAATGGCCTGTTTCCTTTAGCATCGTTACTTTTTTGCAGATCTTTCATTCATTGTTCTTTATCTCTCTATATCATCATCTATATCTCTCATTTCTTTTTCCCGTGACTTTCAGTCTGAAGAAGGGTCTCGACCCGAAGCATCACCCATTCCTTCTCTCCAGAGATGCTGCCTGTCCCGCTGAGTTACGCCAGCTTTTTGTGTCCATCATACTTTATGATTAATGAATCAAAGGGGCGATTGAGGGAGAGGAGTGTATTGTTTGTTGCCACGATGAGACTGCGAGTGACCTGGCTGGAACAACACTGTGTGCATGGTTAGTTCACACCAGATTAAACCAAGCTTAAAAACGGAAGGAACACCATATTGTATCTCTAAACTCCCCAAAGATAGACATAAAAGCTGGAGTAACTCAGCAGGACAGGCAGCATCTCTGACGCTTCGGGTCTCAACAAAACCCATTCCTTCTCTCCAGAGATGCTGTCTGTTCAGCTGAGGTACTCCAGCATTTTGTGTCTATCTTCGGTGTAAACCAGCATCTGCAGTTCTGTCCTAAACTCTCCCATACAGGTGTGTGGCAATGAGTTAGCAAAGACCACAGAGCAAAACCAATTAGAAAGAGATACGTATTGGAATAGTGAAAGGGCACTAAAAGAAAGAGGGGGGAGGTAACATTGAGGGAGTACAGTAAATACAACCAGCAGTTGCATGATTTAAAATGTAAATCACATGTCTTCATATGTTTCACTTCAGACCATATAATCCGAATGAAAGGTTTTAAACGTTGCCACTCAACTCAGAGTATCATAAAGAATTCAATGTTCTACAGAAATGATAATGAATATTTGAGCTGAAACATCAACCCTGTTTCCCATACCATCGATGATGCCTGACCTCTCGAGTATCTCCGGCATTTTTTGTCTTTGCTTCAGATTTCCAGCATTTGCAGTTTTAAAAGAACCTGACATTCATTTTCTGTTGAGCATTCAAACTGTGCGCCTATGTGGACTGAATCATACATCATACGCAATGGAATTAAGCCCTCTAGACTTGCACTTGTATGACCCATGTGCTCCAAATATTAAAATAACTTTTGTTCTAAGATTCAGGATTATAACAATATTCTTCTTGGCCAGTGATTTTAAGGGCAATCCATTTACAGGGAACACGGAACATAGAACTGTATAACACAGGACTGGCCCTTTGGCGCTCAATGTTTGTGCCAATGAAACATAGAAAATAGGTGCAGGCGGAGGCCATTCAGCCCTTCGAGCCAGCACTGTCATTCAGTAGGATCATAGCTGATCATCCAAAATCATTACCCCGTTCTGGCTTTTTCCCCATATCCCTTGATTCCCTTAGCCCGAAGAACTAAATCTAACTCTCTCTTGAAGGCTTCCAGTGATTTAGCCTCCAGTGCCTTCTGTGACAGAGAATTCCACAGATTTACAACTCTCTGTGTGAAAACGTTTTTCCTCATCTCAGTCCTAAATGGCCTTCCCCTTATTCTTAAAATGTGACCCCTGTTTCTGGACTCCCCCAACATCAGGAACATTTTTCCTGCATCTACCCTGTCCAATCCTCTAAGAATATTATACCTTTCTCTAAGATCCCCTGTCATCTATTCTAAATTCGATCGAATACAAGCCCAATCAACCCATTCTTTCATCATACATCAGTCCCGCCTTCCCGGGAATTAACCTGGCGAACCTACGTTGCACTCCCTCAATAGCAAGAATGTCCTTCCTCAAATCAGGAGACCAAAGCACACAATACTCCAGGTGCGGTCTCACCAGGATCCTGTACAACTGAAGAAGGACCTAAACTCAAATCCTCTCGTAATGAAGGCCAACATGCCATTAGCTTTCTTCACTGCCTGCTGTACCTGTATGCTTACTTTCAGCGACTGATGTACAAGCACACCCAGGTCTTGTTGCATTTCCACTTCTCTTAATCTGACATCATTCAGGTAATAATCTGCCTTCCTATTTTTGCCATCAAAGTGGATAACCTCACATTTATTCGCACCTATATTTATATCTGTATTTATACTGCATCTGCCATGCTTCTGCCCACTCACCCAACCAATCCCACCCTGCAGCCTCATAGCATCCTCCTTGCAGCTCACACTGCCACCTAGCTTTGTGCCATCCGCAAACTTAGAGATGTTACATTTAATTCCCTCGTCTAAATCGTTAATATATATTGTAAACAACTGGGGTCCCAGCATCGAGCCTTGCGGCACCCCACTAGTCACTGCCTGCCATTCTGAAAAGGACCCGTTAATTCCTACTCTTTGCTTCCTGTCTGCCAACCAGTTCTCTATCCATGTCAATACCCTACCCCCAATACCATGTGCTCTAATTTTGCACACTAATCTCTTGTGTGAGACCTTGTTAAAGGCTTTTCGAAAGTCCAGATGCACCACATCCACTGGCTCTCCCTTATCCATTCTACTTGTTACATGCTTCAAAAAATTCCAAAAGATTAGTCAAGCATGATTTCCCTCTCATAAATCCATGCTGACTTTGACTGATCCCATCACTGCTTTCCAAATGCACTTCCATAACATCTTTAATAATTGACTCAAGCATCTTCCCCACTACGGATGTAAGGCTAACTGGTTTATAATTCCCCGTTTTCTCTCTCCCTCCTTTCTTAAAAAGTGGAGTTACATTGGCTTCCCTCCAGTCCACAGGAACTGATCCAGAGTCGAGAGAACATGGGAAAATGATCACCAATGCATCCACGATTTCTAGGGCCACCTCCTTAAGTACTCTGGGATGCAGACCATCAGGCCCTGGGGATTTATCTGCTTTCAGTCCCAACAGTTTACCTAACACCATTTTCTGACTAATGTGGATTCCCTTCAGTTCCTCCCTCCTACTAGATCCTCGGTCCCCTAGTATTTCCGGGAGATTGTTTGTGTCTTCCATAGTGAAGACAGAACCAAAGTACTCGTTTAACTGTTCTGCCATTTCCTTGTTTCCCTTTATAAATTCACCTGTCTATGACTGTAAAGGACCTACATTCATCTTCACTAATCTTTTCCTTTTCACATACCTATAGAAACTTTTACAGTCAGTTTTTATATTCCCCGCAAGTTATCTTGCATGATCTTTTTTCCTCCTCTTAATTAACCCCTTTGTCCTCCTCTGTTGAGTTCTAAATTTCTCCGTCCTCTGGTTTGCCGCTACTTCTAGTCACTTTATATGCCCATCAACTATCCTTGACTTCCCTTGTTAGCTGCGGTTGAGCCGCCCTCCTAGTTTTATTTTTTCGCCAGACAGGGATGAACAATTTCTGGCGGTCTTTAAATCTTCGCCATTGAATCTCCACTGTCAATTCTTTAATATGATATCTAGCTGAACTGGTCTCATCTGCCTGCACATGACCCATATCCCTCTTTTCCCTACCTCCCATGTACCTAAAACCCCACTTCAAAGCCACTATTACACCTGCCTCTACACCATCTGTGTAAATGCATTCCATGCCCCCACCACTCTCTGGTGAAGCCCCCACCACAACCTACCCCGCTCATCTCCATTAACCTTTCCCCCTCTCACGTTACAGCTATGCCCTCTGATGTTGAACAGGTCCATCCTGGGGGAAAGGTTCTGACTGTCTACTCTGTCTATGCCTGTCATAATTTAATGTACGTCAATCAAGTCTCCCCTCCAATGTTCCAGAGAAAACAACCCAAATCTCTCCAACCTCTCCCTGTAGCTGAAACCCTCTAATCCTGGCAGCATTCTGTTAAACCTCCTCTGCACTCTCTCCAAAGATTCCACATCTTTCCTGTAAAGAGGCGACCGGAACTGCGTGCAAATCTCCAAATGCAGCCTGACCAAAGTCCTATAGATCTATAGAGCTGCATCGTGACTTCCTGACTATTATATTCAGTGCCACTAGGAATGACGGCAAACATAGCATATGCCTTCCTCACCACCCTATCTACTTGTGCTGCCACCTTTAGTGAGCTATGAACTTGGACTCCAAGATCCCTGTTAAGGGTCTAGCCATTAACTGTAGAGTTTCTCCATACATTCAACCTCCCAAAGTGCAACAACTCACACTTGCTTGGGTTAAACTCCATCTGCCATTTCTCCAGCTGATCTATTTCCGGCCGAATCTCCTGATAGCCTTCCTCACTGTCTGCAACTCTTTCAATTTTGGTGTCGTTAGCAAACTTACTCATAATCATAGAGTCATAGAGTCATAGAGTTATACGGCGTGGAAACAGGTCTTTCGGCCCAACTCACCCACATCGGCCAACAATGTCCCAGCTACACTAGCCTGCCTGCGCTTGGTCCATAACCCTCCAAACCTGTCCTATTCATGTAACTGTTTAACTGCTTCTTAAATGATAGGATAGTCCCAGCCTCAACTACCTCCTCTGGCAGCTTGTTCCATACACCCACCACCCTTTGTGTGAGAACGTTACCCCTCGGATTCCTATTGAATCTTTTCCCACTCACCTTGAACTTTTGTCCTCTGGTCCTCGATTCCCCTACTCTGGGTAAAATACTCACCAAGCCATCTACATTTTTGTCTAGGTCATTTATATATCTCACAGTCAGCAGAGGTCCCAGCACAGATCCCTGTGGAACTCTGCTGATCACTGACCTCCAGCCAGAATATCAACCTTCCACCACAACCCTCGTCTTTAATGAATAAACATTCTGAATCCATACAACGAAATCATTGTGAATCCCGTAATCTCGATCCACTTGCATTGCAGTCACCTTGGACGTTTAGGTGCATTGAACTGAAATGATTGTTCAAGGTCATAGACAATGTTAGGATGTTCATGCATCATTACACTGTTACAGCAATGTTGCTTCCAGTGGCTTCTTGCACTGCCAGCAGGTGCAACACTGCCTGTGAATTAGTGAAGTTGTGCGTCTGCCAGTAGACCACAGGGAAAAGTGAGGCAAGTAACTATTTTAAAAAGTTGGCACGGTATTGCCAAACGCAAATAAGATGCAGTGTTTAATTGTCTGGAGCTGTTTTAACAGATTGCAACATTTTAAAATGAGGCAGTAGTCAGAAGGGATTGCTTGTGACAAGTGATATAAATCTTCTCCTAAGAGAATGAACATAAGAGGCAATTTATCATCCTAATTGAAATAAACAGCTGAGTGCATTCTCTTTGTCAGAGGCTACCGCTGATCATATTTCAGTGCAGTAAAAGATAACACATTTCGTAATCCTAATTAGATGTTCCAGCAGAATAACAATACTTCCAAAATTTTGTGCTTGCAGTGTCAAAATATTACTTTGCAAAAACAGATGATAGTATTTGAATTCTGCAAACAGATTCACTGTGGCAAGCATCAGGTCTGAGAGTTACTCCAGCATTTTGTGATACCTTAGGTCTGAGGACACAATCATGGAAACCAAGGGCAGATCCAGAACCATTACTGCACAGTTTGTAATTACCATCTGAGCTTCTTTAAAAAACAAGGAAACCCGTTCGAAGGATCTAAATTATTCAGGGATAAACCTGTTTTTGTTTGGTGGTTCCATGGGGCAGAATCATATCAACCATCATCCCCTCCAAACTGGTTACCAAGCTCATGAAACGCATCCCTCCATCGGTATCCTCAAATTCCTCATCAACAGACCGCACGCAGTCTGTTCGAATTGGCAGCAATGTCTCTTCCATGAAAACCATCAGTACGGGAGCACCTCGAGACAGATGTGTTCAGACCCCAGCTCCACTCACTCTCCACTCACGACCGGATGGATGAACACAGTGCGGACGGACTCCAAGTTCACCGACCACACCACCGTTTTTGGGCGAATTACAGATGGTGATGAGTCAGAGTATAGAAGTGAGATCGACTGATTGACCAACTAGTGGCAGCACAACTAGTTTTTCACCCAGAGAGTTGTGAATTTGTGGAATTCTCTGCCACAGAGGGCAGTGGGAGCCAAATCACTGGATGGATTTAAGAGAGAGTTAGATATAGCTCTAGGGGCTAGTGGAATCAAGGGATATGGGGAGAAGGCAGGCACGGGTTATTGATTGTGGAGGATCAGCCATGATCACAATGAATGGCGGTGCTGGCTCGAAGGGCCGAATGGCCTCCTCCTGCACCTATTTTCTATGTTTCTACAACAACCTGGCTCTTAGTATCAGTAAAACCAATGAACTGATTGTGGACTTTGGAAGAGGAAGGATGAGGACCCACAATCCTGTTTATATCGATGGGACGATGGTGGGGAGAGTCAATAGCTTCAAATTCCTTTGTGTGCATATTTCTGAAGATCTTTCCTGGACCCAGCACACTGATGCAATCATAAATAAAGCCCATCAATGCCTCTACTTCCTGAGAAGATTACAAAGATTCAATATGTCAAAGGGGTTCTCTTGAACATCTACAGGTGTGCAGTAGCGAGCATATTGACTGGTTGCATCATGGTCTGGTTCGGCAACTTGAATGCCCAGGAGCGAGGAAGTCTGCAGAAAGTTGTGAACACTGTCCAGTCCCATCACCGACTCTGCCCACCATCGAAGGGATTTACCAGAGTCGCTGCCTCAAAAAGGCAGCCAGCATCATCAGCGACCCACACCATCCTGGCCACACACTTATTTCACACATGCCATCGGGAAGAAGGTACAGGAGCCTGAAAACTGTAACGTTCAGGTTCAGGAACAGCTTCTTCCAATTGCCATCAGGCTATTAAACACTACAACCTCAAATAAGCTCTGAACCACAGATTTGGGGGCATTGGCTTTGATCTTTTTGCAATATTATTGTTTGTTTGATTTTTACATGTACGTATGTGTGTGTGTGTGTGTGGGTGTATTAATGTGTATGCATGTATGTGTATATTTCCACATACTGAACATTTTTTTCCTCGCGTTTATTATATTGTTTACAGATTTCCAGTCTATATTGAATGAATTTATTTTATTTCAAAATTTATTTTGAATTTATAATAATGTGGTGGGACCAGATTGTGGGCAGGTTTCAAGGTTTGAGGGTCAATTTATTGTCACATGTACCAATTAAGGGACAGATTCAGAGCAATGCACCCAGTTCTCTTTACTTGACCTTCTTTGACCCTTCTACTTTTACTGCTTGGGTTTGTGTGTGAATCACAGGCAGTTGAGGTGAGGGTGAATGAATGTCAGCTGTAGAACTGCTTCCTAGCATCAAAAGAACACCTTCAGAAAGCCTTGTTGGAAGAGGATAAGTTCATATAATGCTATTACAGGTATTCATTAAGTGTTGAATTAAGGTTCTCCTCCATTAATACTTCCAATCATTCTACAGAATCTGAACACACTGCCTCACCACAGCCTAAGGAAACATGCAGAAATGTATACTTTCATTACTTTTTGTCAGGATGAATTACATTTATTTTGTTAAAAACTGGAATCAAGCACACTCTGTGCCATTTAGAGAAAGTTTCTTTGATGTAAAACCTTTTGCAATGGCATTGTTTATCCATACAAGTATCCCCTCCAATACCATGGGCTCTCACTTACTTTAGCAGCCTCGTGTGGCAACTTATCAAAGGCCTTCTGAAAATCCAGGTACACAACATCCACAGACTCTCTTTTTACCTCCTCAAAGAATTCCAACAGATTAGTCAGGCAAGATCTCTCCTTCACAAAACCATGCTGACTTCAGCCTATTTTATCATGTGCTGACATACTTGAAAACCTCATCCTTTATAATGGACTCTAAGATCTTACCAACCACTGAAGTCAGGCTAACCGGCCTATAGTTTCTCATCCTTTACATCATTCCCTTCTTGAATATTTGCAATTTTCCAGTCCTCTAGGACCACTCCTGACTCCAGTGATTCTTGAAAGATCCCCATATGCCTCTGTAATCTCTAAAGCCACCTCTTTCAGAACCCTGGGGTGACTTATCCACCTTTCAGCTCCCCAAGCACCTTCTTCCCAGTAATATGGATTAGAATATGGATTCACATATTGGGCATATATAATGATGATTTTTTTTGCCCTGAACAGAATTGTTAACTATATCAATGATTTGGATGAGAACATACAATACATGATTAGTAACTTTGAATATGACACTAAACTGGTTGGTATTGTAGATACTGAAGATGGTTGTCAAAAATTGCAGCAAGATCTTGATCAGTTGCGCAGGTGGGCTGAGGAATGGTTATTGGAGTTTCATACAGAGAAGTGTTGGGGAAGTCAAACTAGGGTAGGACCTACACAGTAAATGACAGGGCACTGGGGAGTGATCTAGAGCAGAGGGATCAAGGAGTGCAGGTACATAGTTCCTTGAAAGTGGTGTCACATGCAGATAGGGCGGTCAAGAAGGCTTTCTGCACATAGGCTTTCACCAGTCAGAATATGGTGTATAGAAGTTGGGTTTTATACAGTTGTATGAGACCACATTGAGAGTTTGAAAATATTTAATAGGAATCTGAGTGGCATCTTTTTTACACAGAATGTGGTAGGTATATGGAACGAGCTGCCGGAAAAGGTAGTTGAGGCAGGGCGTATCGCAACGTATAAGAAACATTTAGACAGGTACATGGATAAGATATGTTTAGAAGGATATGGGCCAAACGCAGACAGATGGGACGTGTAGATGGGTCATGTTGTTTGGTGTGGTTGAGTTAGGCTGAAGGCCTGTTTCCACGTGGTTGGACTCCATGGCTCTCTATGACTTTAATTGTTGCTGAACTCGCTATTTTGCCAGCTGTATTTAAATGTAAATTTCCAAGGTGCTGTGATGATTCTTATCTTTCGATCATTACCAGCCCAGTAACATAACTGATGTGTTTCTGTAACTGAGGTTGTGGTGGCCTTTGAGTGGGTAATGGAAGAAATTAAGATGAAGATGGCTATCGTCAAGTAATAAACGGGTCACTGCCAATATTCTACAAGGCATTGAATTACGTCTCAACACTGACTCTGATTCCTGCCAGTCAATGTGGCAAGAACATTGAACTCAGGTTCTGTGTGCTCCTGATGCCCTGTTAACTTCCCTAGTGATATATTTGACCCACAAAATAAGGGAAGGAGTGTCACAATGCATGTACTTAGCAAAGTGAATATGATGAAAATCTGCTGCTGATCCTCTTGGAAGGGTCTCGCCCTGAAACATCACCCATTCCTTCTCTCCAGAGATGTTGCCTGTCCCGTTCCGTTGCTCCAGCATTTTGCGTCTACCCTCTTTGTTTTACTCTTGTTTTAACCTGCAGTTTTCTGAATCCTTTTACTACATTTGTATTGTGAGAGTGCTTGTCAGCTTTCCATTCACAGATGACAACCAACCTCTTCCAATTGTGGTGCCTCGACAATACGCTCTGTGTCTTTGTCATTCCAGGTTCTGTGTCAGGGTTCGCTTCCTTGGCATGTTATTTGATCTGTATAGGGGGCGTGGCTGTGTTCTGCAGCTGCGGCTCACCGGCAGTCTCTCTGTCTTTTTTTTTTTTTTTTTTGTCTGTCATCGTTTAATGTACGTTTTGTTTTATTTTTAACTCTGTGTATGTGGGGGGGTGGTGGGGGGGTTGGGGGAAACCTTTTTTCAAATCTCCTCCTCAACGGAGATGCGACCTTTACCGTGTCGTATCTCCGTTCGCGCTACGGCCTAACATCGTGGAGTCGGCGGCCTCCAGCTGGGATCGACCTTGAAGACTCCGGTCGCAGGGCCTGGACTTACCATCTCGGAGGCTTCGGCCGTGGGCCCTGCAGACCGCAACATCGGGAGTTCGCAGGTCCCTGGCTGGCGACCGGCTTTTGGGAGCTCCAGCCGTAGCAGCTTCAACCGCCCCGAAGTGCGAGGTATGATCGACCCACCCGCAAGCCCTTCATCGCCCTGCGTGGCTCGGCCGCAGCACTTTCCATCGCCCGGTGGGGGCTCAGGACTTTCATCGGCCTGCTCGGCTCGGCCCTGGGACTTTCCATCGCCCGGTGGGGGCTCAGGACTTTCATCGGCCTGCTCGGCTCGGCCCTGGGACTTTCCATCGCCCGGTGGGGGCTCAGGACCTTCATCGGCCTGCTCGGCTCGGCCCTGGGACTTTCCATCGCCCGGTGGGGGCTTCAAAAAGTTGGGAGCCTCGATCACCTCGTGGCACCACGGGAGAAGAATGAGGAGGAGATAAGACTTTGCCTTCCATCACAGTGAGGGTATGCCTAGAGCAATCACTGTGATGGCTGTTTGTGTAAAAATTGTATCTGTGTGTCCTGTGCTTTTTGTTGTCTGCCGGACCCTGACGTGAGAGGACGCTGGCGTTGTTTATTCGCCGCTTTTCCGTTAGGATAGTTTGTCTGTTTGTTTTTATGTTGATTGTTTTTGTAAAGCGCTTTGAGCACCCGATAAGGCGCTATATAAAATAAATGAATTATTATTATTATTATTATTATTACTCCCCTTCATCTCTGTTTCATTGCCCTGCACTGCCCCAATCTCAGCCTATCTAAATGATTCAGTCTTCTTCATCTCCAGACGGGCCATTTTAAAACACATATATATATTTTATTTACAGTGGAGGTCATCTCACAGACCTTTAGAATCTTTTTGATCCTAATTGTTTCATTAAGCTTTTACAATGGATGTTGATAGAGGAATTTTGTTGTGCCCTTTTGTGAGACTTCGTGACTTTAAAAAAAAAAAAAATCTATTTTTATTTTGATTTTCCAGTTCCATACATTCCACAATGATACACATTCTCATTCACCTTAAACCCTCCGTAGTTAACAAATACTGCATATCCCAAAATAAATCATACCACAGGTATTGGAAGCACTACAAGGATGGGTAATGACTGACTGGACATTTGATCATATCCAAAACTTAACTACACACAAAACAAAAACAAAAACAACTAAAACCAACATTTGGGGTATACCTCTATAATATTTCATCACTACTTCTGGAGCGGTATGAAATCAAGGAAAATGAGATAGGACACGGAAGTAGGATACAAAGATCCGCTTTAAACAAATGATGGCCGTACGGGCATAATGTACAACATCCATTTTTCCCACCTTTTCAAAAATATTCCCTGTTGCAATCTTAAAGCAAAAGTTATCCTTTCCATTATAAAAATATCATATACAATGTTAATCCAGTCATCCACATTAGGTTTTCCAAGTTTCAACCACTTCTTGTAATAGCTTTCCTGCTGGCAGCACTTAAGATCTGGAAAAGATACTTATCTTTAATAGAAGCATTTTGTACTGGTAAAGCACCAAAATATAAAAACTCAAATTTAAATGGAATATCCATATAAAAAACTTTTTGTAAAACTTTATGAATCTCCTGCCAAAATGGGATCACTGATACACAAGACCAAAATATGTGAAAATGGTTTGCCTCAAGGCACCCACATTGTCGCCAGCATGAAGAAGAATTTGTGTAATGCCTTTTTTGAACTGGTGTAATAAAAAACCTAATAAGGGTTTTCCAGCAAAACACCCGCCAAACATTTGAACTTGAAGTTTTCCATTGTATCTCACTCACATAAGCTCTCCCAGGTTTCTTCCTTTAGAACCAGATTACCTTCCCTTTCCCATTTCTGTTTTACATACAGTGAGTTGCCTTTTCTCTGCCGTAAACCCTTGTATAATTTTGAGATGGTTTTCTGTTTTGAGCCTCCATGGTAAGCATCAATAAATACATTTAACAAAATATTATCCCATTTTACTTCTGCACATTCCTTTTGTATTTGATCTATATAATGGCGAATTTGAAGGTATCTATAGAAATCATCATTATTCAAACCAAATTGCCTCTTCAGATTCTCAAAGCTGTTCATAGACCCCTTATGTAAAAATATGCAATATGATGTCAAACCTTGAGAACTCCATCTTTTAAAACTAGTGTCCTGTCTTTTTGGTACAAAATCTGGATCAAACATGCACTATCTCAAAACCTTCACAGCATCCCTCAGATGATTTTGGGTAACGACCTTATTCCATACCTTAAGTGATAATCGAATCCATGAGTTTCCCAAATTAATTAACTTATTTGTTAACTCCTTATCTCCGATTGCAGCCTGAATCGGAAATTCCTCTGTTATAGCAATCTCAATCTCCTTCCATCTAGCACAATAGTCGGGGTTGCACCAATAAATTAATGTTCTCAGCTGAGCAGCTGCATAATAGTCTTTCAAGCACGGGAGTGCAACCCCACCTTTATTTTTGGTCAGTTGTAACCCCTGGTATCTGATTCTTGGTCTTTGTCCCTGCCAAATATACCTCGAGATTTGTTTATCCCATTCTTGAAATTGTTGGTCTGATATATCTAGTGGAAGTGATTGAAAGAGATACAACAGCCTCGGTAACATAACCATTTTGACCGATTCAATACGAGATCCAAAATTAAGATAAGGTATTAGGTCCCACCTCCTAATGTCTTCCCTGATCTTATTGTTCAATGGGAGGTAGTTAAGCAAGTGCAGTTTAGTCAGATCTATTGGAATGTTTATTCCCAGATATCTCATGGATTCAGCATCCCACCTCAAATTAAACTTTTCCCTTACTTTTACCGAGGGGCTATATTTGAAATTAAGAATTTGTGTTTTTATAACATTTAACTTATAGCCAGAGAAGGATCCATATCATTCCAAAACATAAAATAACTGTAACAAAGACTGTTCAGGGTCTGACAAATACACCAATACGTCATCGGCAAATAAAGAAATCTTTTGTTCCCCTCCTTTCATTACTATTCCTTTGATATTATTATTCTGGATAATCCACTGACTCAAAGGTTCGATAAAAACCACGAATAAAAGGGGGCTGATTGGACATCCCTGTCTTGTTCCTCTTTCTAGCAAAAATGGTTTTGAAACTACTCCGTTAATTTTATCATATCATATCATATCATATATATACAGCCGGAAACAGGCCTTTTCGGCCCACCAAGTCCGTGCCGCCCAGCGATCCCCGTACATTAACACTATCCTACACCCACTAGGGACAATTTTTACATTTACCCAGCCAATTAACCTACACACCTGTACGTCTTTGGACCTGTACGCCCAAGTACGTCTGTAATTCTTGCACTTGGGCTATCATAAAGAGCCTGTATTGTTTTAATAAAAGTATTGTGAAATCCAAATCTATCTAAAGCTCTAAGCAAAAAAGACCAATTTACACAATCAAAAGCTTTTTCAGCATCTAACCCAACTAGGACTGCTTCTAAGTTAAATTTTGTTATGTGGTCAATTATGTGCAATGTCCTTCTAATGTTGTCTTGGGTTTGTCTCCCTCGAACAAAACCTGTCTGATCCAGGCTAATAATTTGTGGTAGCAAACACTCTAATCGTTTGGCTAGTAAAAAAATTTGTAATCCTGGTTGAGTACGCTCACTGGCCTAAAATTACTGCATACAGATTTATCTTTTCCCTCTTTCGGAATCAATGAGATTACTGCCTCCTTCCAGGAGGGGGGTATTACGTTCTCTTTGAGAACCCAATTGAAAGTGCGTTGTAACGTAGGGACCAATGAGTCCACCATTACCCGGTACCATTCTGAAGGGAACCCGTCTGGGCCCGGGGCCTTATTTGGTTTAAGATGTACTATAGCAGACCTAACTTCTTTCTCTGTTATTTCAGCTACAAGGGACTTACTCTGTTCACTGGTCAATTTTGGCAAATGAATCTCATTAAATAAATCCTCCATTTTCTCCCCACTGATTTGAGGTTGTAAATATAATCTTTTGAAATATATATCAAAACAATTTTGTATTTCCTTCAATTTATAGTGTGTAAAATTAGTTACAGGGTGTTTTATTTTATGAATTGTATTCTCTGCCTGTTGTTTTTTTAGTTTATAGGCTAATAATTTACTGGCTTTTCCTCCCCCATCATAATATTTCTGTTTTACAAAAATCAACTTTTTTTCTATATCTTTTGTATAAATATCATTTATTTCATTCTTCTTCTTCACAAGTAGTTCTCGGATTTTTTGATCATTTGTATCCTTATGGTTTTGTTCCAGTTGTTTCAGTTCCACTTGCAGCCGCTCTAACTTTTCATGTCTAGCTTTCTTTATGTGAGCACTGTATCCTATTATCTTGCCCCGAAGCACCGCTTTACATGCATCCCACAGTATCAGAGGTGAAACTTCGTCATTGTCATTTAGTTCCAGATACTCTGTAATATCGTTCTTAATCTGTTCTTTCATACGAGTCAGTACATATGTATTTAATCTCCATAAAGTGTCTCTTTGATACCGATCAAGAAGTAGTTTTAAAAACACAGGACTATGATCTGAAAGGTCCATGCTCCCCACCTCGCAGCTTACAACCCTATGAAGGTCTTTTCCAAAGGTAAGAAAATAATCAATCCGAGAATATGCCAAATGTGGATTAGAAAAATATGTGTAGTCTCGTTTTGACAAATTTAGTTCTCTCCATACATCAATTAATCCAATATCCTTCATTGCCAAATTAATTTTTTAATTTATCAATTTCAGCTGAGCTATATGAACATTTGAAGAGTCCAGTTTAGGATTTAATCTAACATTAAGATCCCCCCACAGATTAATACTCCCTGGGTTTCAGATATTATCAAATCAAACACTTGTTTAAAAAATTTCCAATCCGAGTTGGGAGGAGCGTAAATATTTAACAGAGTAACCAATGAGCCGCCTAAATTACCTCTCATGAAGATATATCTCCCCTCTGGATCTCTCTTTTCAAAGGTGGGATCAAAACTTATATTGCTAGAGATTAATATTGCCACCCCCCTCCTATGACCAGCACTATATGATGAGGAGTACTGATGTTTAAAGCCCAGTCGTTTTAGTTTAGTATGCTCTGTTTCAGACAGGTGTGTTTCTTGTAGAAAGGCCACCTCGACTCTATCTCTCTTTATTTTGGTTAATATCTTGCTTCTCTTAATAGGATTGATAAGGCCATTCACATTATAAGTTACTATTTTAACTGCTTGCATTTAGTGTCCAATAAGTAGAAGAAATAAAAGTATATAAACCATACCAGCTCCAGTATCCATGCACGAAACAGCCCCCAAAAAACAACTACAGAACAAAAACACAATAATAACACTAAAGTAAATAAACGGACTTCCAACTGTGGGGTCCTGATTTTGACCCTATTAAAGCCCTGATGGTGAGAGGGCTTTGAGGTGTTGCCTCTCCCCCTGACAGGTGGGAGAGGGCCGTCTTCTAACGGTGGCTCTTCCGTTCCAAAGCTGTCCATCTATCCGGTTACCCGGTTAGAAGAGTCCACCCGACATATACGTAATATCCGTGTTCATAGCCTATACCATGCTCGTTTAATGTAACGAGTAAAAACAAGGCCTTAAAGTCTGTCCTCCGATGGGAGACGGGTCCTGAAACTCCCCAACATCAAAACTCGACTCACCCGCTTCCTTTGCTCACCTCTGCTGTTCGAACCTTTCGGTTCAGTCATTATCCCGAGTCCTGGCGTCTAAAAGCCTGTAACTTTTCCTTGAAATCCACTTTCCTGACCGTTCTCTCCCGGTTCCCCGGTCTCCCGGCACTACGCCACGTGAGATGCTGGATCCGCTCCAAAAGGGACTCCGGGTGTTTGATGACCGACACCGGGAGTCCCCTCTTCGCCATATCCTCCGTTGCCTCCTCCGCCGATCCATATACCACTGTTCCCTCCTGGTAGAAAACTCTTAACGGCCGGAAATGGAGTTTGAAATCTGATTTTCTTCTCCTTCAGGATTCTTTTCGCTTCAGTGTATTCCCTCCGTTTTTTTTAACACATCTGGCGCATAATCGTGATCCAGGTTAACTCTCTTCTCGAGGTATTGAAATCCTCTATTATGCCAGGCCAATCTAAGCAGCTCCTCTTTCATCCTGTAACTTGACAACTTGGCCACCATGGACCTCGGTCGGGCATCCCCGGGCGGCTTCGACATCAGAGCTCGGTGCGCTCTCTCTACCCGTAGTTTGAAGGCGGCCGGGAGCCCCAGTCCTTCCCGCAACAAACTTTCCACAAAATCCACCATTGACGGGGAGTTCTCCTCTGCTCCCTCTTTAACTCCATGAATTCGGATATTTTCACGTCTGGAGCGGCTCTCTATATCCGTCAATTTGGCATCTAGGTATATTTGGAGTTGCAGCAGCTCCGTCACCACGTCCTCTGCCACCTGTAGCCTGTTTTCAGCCGCGTCAATCCTCTCTTCCGCCTCCCCGATTCTGGTGTTCGTCTTAGTAATTTCTTCCCGAATTCCGTTCAGCTGCTCACTATTGTCCTTTCTAAACTCTCTCAACTCTTTCAATATGAGGCTGAGGTCCGCTCTCTCTCGTTCCTTATCTGGGTGCATTTGCTTATCATCGTCCTCCCTTGCACTGCTAGCTGAGGAGGCTCGGCTAGCCCCTTCCCCCTCACCATCGAAAAACTCCATCTGCGTCGACTTTTTACTCTTTCCTCTAGGCATAATCCTGACCCACAATATTTACGAAACTGCAACAAAAGTTTTGGAAATATTCGAGTTGTAGTGGGTAAATATTAACTCAAAATGTCGGGAGCTCTTACCTTAATCTGCCATCTCATGGCTCGTTCAACCGGAAGTCACTTCGTGACTTCTTAATATTATTTTTGGTTCCGTATCCTGCTGTAGAGTTATGAAGGCTTTGTGATCAATGCATCTGCTCTCTCCTTCCTTTTTACCCTCTGCCTTTCCTGATTATCATGTTGTGAGCATCATTAAATTATTAGCCTCCTGCTTCCTGCACCTGGATCTCTGTTACATCATAGTCCCAAAAATGACATTTCTGTTACTCACCAACATTATTTATTATTTTATCAGAAAGAAAAAAACTCTACAGATTTGCACATCTGAAATAAAAATAGAAAATGCTGGAAATATCCAGGAGCCCAAAGGCATCTCTCGGGGGAGAAAGAGTTGAAACATTTTTACAACCTTTGAAATCCTGTTTTTCAACATCTTCCTAACTCTCTGGGGTATCTTTATCACACAGAGTGTGGTGGGTGTATGGCACAAGCTGCCAGAGGAGGTAATTGAGGTAGGGACTATCCCAACATTTAAGAAACAGACAGGTACATGGATAAAACAGGTTTGGAGTGATATGGACCAAAAGCAGGCAGGTGGGACTAGTGTAACTGGGACATGTTGGGACATGCGGGCAAGTTGGGCCGCAAGGCCTGTTTCCACGCTTTATCACTCTATGAATCTATGACTCTATGACTCTGCCGGGACTATGACTTTTCCATCCATGTTATTGTTTTCAACAAGAACTAAAATTCTGACTGTATCTTTAAAACGGTTCTGCATCTTCTGTATTGGAGAGACATTGTACCATGGTGCTCAAGTCAATAATCTATGCTCTTTATCATTCTAATCCTTACAGTCATAGATACATGTATACATAGGCAGTAGGTGCAGGAGTAGGCCATTCAGCCCTTTGAGCCAGCACCACCATTCTGTGATCATGGCTGATCATCCACAATCAGTAACCCGTTCCTGCCTTCTCCCCATATTCCTTGATTCCGCTAGCCCTGAGAGCGATATCTAATTCTCTTTTGAATGCATCCAGTGAATTGGCCTCCACTGCCTTCTGAGGCAGAGAATTCCAGAGGTTCACAACTCTCTGGGTGAAAAGGTTTTCCCTCATCTCAATTCTAAATGGCCTCCTCTTATTCTTAAACTGTGGCCCCGAGTTCTGGTCTCCCCCAACATCGGGAACATGTTTCCTGCATCCAGCGTGTCCAATCCCTTAATTCCTTACGTCTATAATTCAAGTATTAAACTATCCATCAAAGATTTGATTTTATTCAGAAGTTTTACATGATGCTTTGATCACACTAAAATTTAATCTGAGCATCATGCCTGTTGACAAATTTGTTTTACATTTATTCAGTACTTAAGTTATTGTTTCTTCTAAAATAATTGCTGAGAGCAATAACACTTTGATTGCTCAGCAGTGATGAATTATTGGAGTTTGGATACATTGACCTTTACAGTCATCATTATGCAGTACTGATCTAACATTAGTTAACCTCAGAGCAACCTTTATTCAAATGCTTGTCATCCATTATTCATCAGCCCGAGAGTTCTATTGGAAGGGTACCTAATACCCAGGAATGCAAATTACAATGTTTTCAAAACTTTCTCTTCCTAAACATTTTAAATTAGTTTTGACTGATA
Source organism: Rhinoraja longicauda (assembly GCF_053455715.1). Lineage (NCBI taxonomy): Eukaryota > Metazoa > Chordata > Chondrichthyes > Rajiformes > Arhynchobatidae > Rhinoraja > Rhinoraja longicauda. The sequence continues at coordinate 38,276,357 of NC_135973.1, read as the reverse complement.
ATGTTCAGTTATCCAAATTTACATGATTGAATGCAAGAACACGGTGGCACTGTAGCGCAGCGGTAGAGTTGCTGTCTTGCAGTGCCAGAGACCCGGGTTTGATCCTGACTACGGGTGCTGTCTGTACAGAGTTTGTACATTCTCCCCATGACCGCGTGGGTTTTCTCCAAGATCTCCATTTTTCCTCCCATGCTCCAAAGATGTACAGGTTTGGAGGTTAATTGGGCTTGGTATAAATGCAAATTGTTCCTATGGTGTGTAGGATAGTGTTAGTGTGCGGGGATCGCTTGTCGGTGTGGTCTTGGTGGGCAGAAGATTCTGTGTCCGCGTTGTTTGTCTAAACTAAACTAAACTAAACTAAATATTGTAAGGCAAATGAAAATTCTAATTTACTTAAACTTTATTTAAGCTTTAAGCAACTCATTTCTGTAATATACATCTTCAAAGCGCCTGGAAATTATCACTGATTCCACAGGCCTCGCCCGCCCGAGAGTCCCGCACATGCGCACACTTCATTCTCCCCTCCTATTTATAAGTTGAGACGGTCAGGAGGTTTAGTATGTCTTGATGACCGTCGCAGCACTGGAGCATCAGGAGATAATGGTGTTTCAATAGCTGGTGGTACATATATTGCTTGGTCATCAACTTCACTCATATTGTTATTTACATTTTCAATTTTAGAATTACTTATAGAAGTTTTCATAGGGGATAATGGGAGTGTTGAAGGAAGTTCTCGATTAATATTATCAAGGAGTGTTGGAGCTGATGGAGAAGATGGACATAGTGCAAGGTCACAAAGAGAAACAGTTGACTGACGTCCATCCTGATACTTGATAATTGCATTAGAAGGGTTGACATCAGTCAGCTTAGATTTTTAGATTTTAGATTTAGAGATACAGCGAGGTCCCACTGGGTCCGCGCCGCCCAGCGATCCCCGCACACTAACACTATCCTACACCCACTAGGGACAATTTTTACATTTGCCCAGCCAATTAACCTACAAACCTATATGTCTTTGGAGTGTGGGAGGAAAGCGAAGATCTTGGAGAAAACCACGCAGGTCATGGGGAGAATGTACAAACTCCGTACAGACAGCACCCGTAGTCAAGATCGCTGTAAGGCAGCAACTCTACCGCTGCGCCACCGTGCCGCACACAACTTTGTTCAACTTCATCAACAAAGGGCTCATTCATATTTGATTGGACATACCGACGAAGCAACACTGGCCCAGGGCTAGTCAACCATGTTGGCAGAGAAGTACCATTAGAAAAACGTCATTTGAAGTTAAAGAACCGCTCATGTGGAGTAGTATTGGTAGCAGTTGACAGTAGAGATCTGATGGAGTGTAATGCATCTGGTAGAACACATTTCCACTGCTGATCTGATATATCATTTGACTTTAAATCCAGTTTCACTGCTTTCCAAATGATTCTGTTATACCTCTCAACCTGACCATTTCCAATAGGATGATATGGTGTTGTTTTACTTGTTGCAATTCCTCTATTAGAAAGGTAGTCTTTTAAATCTTTTGACATGAATGAGGTGCCCCTATCAGAATGTATGTAACTTGGAAATCCACAGAATGAAAACAGTTGATCTAAACATTTGATAACCGTAGCAGCTGACATATTTGGACAAGGAAAGGCAAATGGAAACCTCGAATATGCATCAACTATGGTAAGAATATAAACATTTTGAGGGGAGGATGGTAAAGGCCCTTTGAAGTCAATACTCAAACGTTCCATAGGTTGAGTAGCTTTGATCAATCTTCCTTCTTCAGGACGGAAGAACCTTGGTTTTAATTCAGCACAGATTCTACATGAAGCACACGTCATCTTCACATCTTCTGTAGAGAAAGGTAAGTTTTTGGAACGAACATAATGTAACATACGAGTGACTCTAGGATGACACAGCCCATTGTGAAGATCAGTGAGTGCAGAAGAATGAACAGTCACAAAATGCTCATGTTAATGTATTCGGAGCAACATTATCCTTACCAGGGCGGTACTCAATTGAATATGCAGATAATTCAATCCTCCATTCATGAATTTTACTGTTTTTAATCTTTGTTCGTTTCCAATTATCTAGCATAAAAGCTACTGAATGCTGATTTATTATCAAAGTGAAGCAGGATGCGACACCAGTGTATTGTAAACCATAATTCTTCACTAGTAACGATTATCAATGGTAACGTGCAGGTTTCTTACTAACACGTCCTGAACGTGTCACATAATCTCCATCAGCATTATGTGCCGGTCATTCCTCCTCTTTATATTTGGTCTCAGTCCTGTTGCTGTCTGGAGTGACGCAGTGGGGACCAAAGCCTGGTTTCTCCAGTGGAGGAACATCTCTCAACTGCACTCGATTCCGTCTTAATCTATTTCCATTTGGCGTTTCAATGATGTAAGATCTTGATTGGGGTTCATCACAAATAATTCTCACTTCTGCTGGTATCCAGACATGAGTTGCTTGATCCAGAACCCGGACCTTCTGTCCAATGTGTAATGGTTTCAAATCTTGTCTCTTGACTGAATTGTCAAAATGAGCCTTCATACTCTGCTTGCGCTCTTCAAGTTGCTCAAAGTTCCTCTGCCCTTCGTATGCCTTGTTCGTGTCAAGGTTCGTGGGTAGAGGTGTCCGAATCTGTTTTCCAAACATCATCTCGGCCGGTGACGGTAACTTGGAATCAATCGGCGTAGTGCGCAAGTTGAGTAAAGCTGCTGCTACACTCTGTCCCGTAGTCAAGGACTTCTTGATGACAGATTTCACCGTTCGTACCATTCTCTCAACCAGTCCATTTGACTGAGGGTACCTAGGTGAGGACGTCGTATGGGTGATTCCCCATTGCTTGCACATGGACTTGAAAGGTTCTCCAACAAATTGTGGACCATTGTTGGAGATGATTTCCGTCGGTGCTCCTAGGAGGCCAAATGTTGCAGTTGTACTGGCCTGGCGGAGGCCAAAGAAAAGGCTGAACGCTAGGCAGGTTTAGGAAAGGTCTTTATTTGGCTGTGAGCTTCTACTCACAGCGAAGTCCACCTAGGGATAAACCACAACCCCCAACGGGCTGACTCTTAACCCCTTAAGCCTGTCCTTCAAATGACGAGGGGGCTGACCTAATGAGTGGCCTGATACCCAGGGACCGCCACAGGACACCCCCCCAAGAACCGGAGGTACAAAGCGGACAGGAGGGCGCACGAGGCATTCAGCCCGGGTGCGCACCACGCCCGGTGCAGGGACCGGCGACCGATCGACAGGTGGAGGGGACGGAGCAGACACTGGTGGACGGGTGGCAACCACGCGGGCGGGGCTGCGCAACCGGCACCGGCCGATCAATGTCCACGTGTGCCGGCTTCAGCCGTGCAATCGAAACAGTCTCACTGCGACCCCCCATGTCCAGAACAAATGTGGCCGAGCCGTGTTGCAGGACCCGGAAGGGGCCTTCGTACGGCCGCTGGAGAGGTGATCGATGAGCGTCAGGAAAACAAACTGGCAGTCCTCCAGAGCAGGAGGGACGTGCGGATGGAAGGTCCCATGACGCGATGTGGGCACAGGTGCCAGCCTGCCCACCGTCGGGTGAAGACGTTGCAGGGTGTCCGAAGGCTGCTCCACTTGACCCTGCGCCGGTGGGATGAACTCCCAGGGAACCGTCAAAATGGGGCCCCGTATACCAACTCGGCGGAGGAGGAGGCCAAGTCCTCTTTGGGTGCGGTGCGGATGCCAAGCAAAACCCACGGCAGGGCGTCCACCCAGTCTGGGTCCGTGAGCCGAGCCTTCAGGGCAGCCTTCAGCTGGCGGTGAAAATGTTCCACCAAACCGTTCGCCTGTGGATGGTACGCCGTAGTGTGGTGTGGGCGAAATCCCAAGAGGTGTGCCATGGCCGACCACAGTTCCGAAGTAAACTGCGGCCCCCGGTCGGATGTAATGTCCAGTGGCACCCCGAACCGGCGGTCCAGTGCGCCGCCAAGGCCCGAGCGCAGGTGGCCGTCGAGGTGTCCACCAGCAGAATGGCCTCCGGCCATCTCGTGAAGCGATCGACCACGGTGAAGAGGTGGGTCATGCCCCGGGACGGCGGCAGCGGCCCCACGATGTCCACATGAATGTGGTCGAACCGCTGCCTAGGAACACCAAACTCCTGCAGAGGCGCACGCACGTGTCACTGGATCTTGGCGGTCCGGCACGGGATGCAGGTGCGTGCCCAGTGTGCGACCTGCTTACGCAACCCGTGCCGCATGAAGCGGGAGGCTACGAGGGATGAGAAAGCCCGTGGAGCACCTCGAACACCCTGCGCCGCCAGGCGACGGGGACGATGGGCCGCGGCAGGCCAGTGGAGGTGTCGCACAACAGCGTTGCGTCCCCTGGGCCACAGACAATGTCCTCCAGCTGCAGGCCCGACACGGCCGTGCGATAGGCGGCCATTTCCTTGTCCACCAGCTGTGCGGCTGTTCGGGCGGAATAGTCAATACCCCCGGCCATTTGTAGAACGGCGTGGACCGCGGGTCTAGACAGGGCGTCGTCCACCCTGTTGTTCTTGCCCTCCACGAAACGGATTGAAGTGGTGTACTCAGACATGTACGCCAACTGCCTCTGTTGCCGAGCAGACCACGGATCCGAAACCTTGGCAAACGCAAAGGTGAGTGGCTTGTGGTCCGTAAATGCGGTGAAGGGTCTCCCCTCCAGGAAGTACCGAAAGTGGCGTACGGAGAGGTAGAGGGCGAGGAGCTCACGGTCAAAAGCGCTGTAACGCCGTTGGGCCCCGCTGAGGTGCCTGCTAAAGAAGGCGAGTGGCCGCCAACACCCGTTGATGAGCTGGTCCAGCACCGACCGCCACCTCAGAAGCGTCCACGGTCAGGGTGGTTGGGGCATCCTCCCTGGGATGGATGAGCGTCGTGGCCCTGGCCAGGGCCTCCTTGGCATGCTGGAACGCCGCTCCTGCTTCGTCGTCCCACTCGACCTCCTTGCGACGACCAGTAATGAGGTGGAAGAGAGGGCTGACGAAGCAGGAGTGGCGTTCGAGCATGCCAAGGAGGGTTCAGGTAGGGTTTTACTCGCCTCGCAGTCTCCTGGTCCAGGGCGCCGACGACGTAGAAGTACTTCGTCTCGTCCACCGTCACGCCTCGCACAGCAAACTGTGCCTCTGCCTGCTGGAACCAGACCTCAGGCTCTTCGGTCCACAAGGTCGGGAGTTTGAGCACGACGGCATCGAGGTCGGCAGGACCGGGTTGTGCATTATTGCGATTCATCACGACGCGTGATGAATGTTGGGGTCACCAATGTAGTGGCCTGGCGGAGGCCAGAGAAAAGGCTGGACGCCAGGCAGGTTTAGTAAAGGTCTTTATTTGGCTGTGAGCTTCTACTCACAGCAAAGTCCACCTAGGGATAAACCACACCCCCAACGGGTTGACTCTTAACCCCTTAAGCCTATCCATCAAGTGACGAGGGGGCTGACCCAAGGAGTGGCCTGATACCCAGGGACCGCCACACAGTCACCATATTGGCAACCATGGCACTCGTGGTGCTTGTCAGCTTATGCTGGAATGGTAATCTACTTGGAATGGTGTAGATCAGTGCATGTTCCTTTAACATAGTGACCTCACCACTACTAACCACTCCCCATGGTCTCTTGTATAATTGTAGCTTCCCCACCTCCAGCTCGCTCTCTAGTTCCAGTGATGACCACGGACAGCTAGGGCATAATGTGTGTAGTGCAATTAATAAACCTATTCAGTAAAAGACTCTGCGTACGAGGGACATCCTTTTACATGGTGTCAGAGCGGTAGACTTGCGTCTCCTGTTGATCGGTTTTATTTTATTATTTGTTCCTCCCAGTTGTGTCCCCTCCTTCCACTTTGCCATGGCTCACTCGTGTCGTCGTCCGGACACGCTCGTTTTTGATGGGGACATAGTGCACCGCTGGACTGTCTTCCAGCGGGACTACGAACACTATATCGCGATTGCCCATCCTGATGCAAATCCTGCGGTACAGGCTCACCTGCTCCTCAACCTGGCTGGTCCGGAGGCAATGGAACGCTATGCTTCGTTCGATTTCGTCCCTCCGGAGGACCGCAACGACCCGGCATGTCTCATGGCCAAGTTCACTGCCCTGTGTGATATACCCACCAATAACATTATTGAGCGTTTTAACTTTTTCACGCGTCGTCAGACGTTGACGCCTTCATTGCTTCTTTGAGGCATATGGCTCGGCGGTGCCGCCTTGAAACGATCACACCCGACGAGATGATCAGGGACGTCCTGGTCAACGGTCTCCTAAACTCCAAGCTGCGTGACGAGCTCCTGATGAAGCCTGACCTGTCGCTAAAGGACGCCGTACATGCCGCACGCATGGCCTCTGCTGTTGCCTCAGTATCTCGGCCGGCGTCCCATGACATAAATTTCACCGGCCGCCGGCGGCTAAATGCCCCGCCGGCCAGGGTCGCCCCCTCCGCGCCCACTACGGTCACCCCTCGCCGATGCCCAAACTGCAACTTCTCGTCACACCAGTTTAACGTTTGCCCAGCGCAGGGCAAAACTTGTAATTCCTGCGGGAAACTGAACCACTTTTCTGCAGCTTGTCGTTCTCGTGGGAGACCTGTCCCTGCTCCTAGAAGGAGTCTAAACAACCTTGCGAACAGTGATAGCGCAACCGGTTCCCAGTACCAACACGAGGAACTCCCCGATCCAGATACAGTGTTTTCGCTTTTGGGTGCACCTGCGTTGATAACGGATCCTTCCGTGCATGTTACTGTCAATGGACACTCCTTCCCTGCGAAGGTCGATACTGGTGCTTTTGCAAATGTTATGTCTGTTGGCCTCTTCGAGCAGATAAGCTCGGGGGAGAGGGTTACTCCTGACGACTCCCGCCTTCATGCCTATGGGGGAGGTGTTCTGGTTGCCGTGGGGAAGGCAACGGTTATCTGTACTGTTCTGGAGACCTCTCGGCCCCTCACGTTCCTCCTGCTAGCATCTGACAACGTCACCCTGCTGGGCGCCCGTGCATGCCAGGACTTTGGCTTGGTTTCATTCCACCGCGACATCCACCTGGTGCAGGCCCCCATGGACCCCCTGATCGAGTATCCCGACCGATTTGATGACGTCCTGGGGAAGCTGCCCTGTGCCTACAAGATCGTTGTTGACCCGGGGGTCAACCCGGTGGTTAGACCGGCCCACCGTGTGTCTTTTGCCATGAAGGGCCGCGTGGAGTCCACACTACGTGGCATGGTGGACATGGGCATCCTCAAGGAGGTGAGTGCCCCCACCCAGTGGGTCTCCACCATGGTGGTCGCTGCCAAGAAAGATGCGAGCGAGATCAGGATCTGCATCAACCCAAAAGACCTGAACCTGGCTATCAAACGCCCGCACTACCCCATGCGGACGGTGGAGGACGTCGCGGCACAGGTCGGTCCAGCCACAGTTTTCTCGGTCCTAGATGCCAAGAGCTCCTTTTGGCAGATCCCTTTGGATGCACGTTCCTCCTTCCTGACCACCTTCAGCACACCTTTTGGCAGGTTCCGTTTCCTCCGCATGCCTTTTGGGATCAACTCAGCAAGCGAGGTTTTCCAGCGTACAATGGAGCAGCTGTTTGCCGGGTTGCCGTGCGCCATCATTGTGGATGACATCCTGGTGTACGGGAGGGACGTCGCTGAGCACGACCGACACCTCCGCCAAGTCCTGGACAGGGCTCGTGAGATCAATCTCAAACTTAATCAACGGAAGTGTCGATTCCGCGTTGAGGAAGTCACCTACGTTGGCCATGTTTTCACGGCGGGGGGCCTGAAGCCAGACCCCGAGAAGACGGCGGCGATCACCGAAATGCCCGCTCCCACTGACGTGCCCGGCCTGCAGCGCTTTCTGGGCATGGTCAACTACTTAGGCAAGTTCATACCCGACCTCAGCGAACTGAGTGCCCCCCTGAGGGAGCTGGCCAAGAAGGACTATGCCTGGGTCTGACTCCCGCACCACCAGTCGACCTTCGTGGCCCTGAAGTCCAGACTCGCACGGACCCCCACTTTGCAGTTTTTCGACCTGAACAGGCCAATCGTCCTCACCTGCGATGCATCTCGGTTCGGCCTTGGTGCTGCCTGCCTGCAGCTCTATGACGACCGGCAGCTGCCCGTCTCCTATGCCTCTCGCACAATGACCCCTGCTGAGCAGCGCTACGCCCAGATTGAAAAGGAGCTCCTTGCCGTGGTATTCGCGTGCTCCAAATTCAAAGACTACGTTCTGGGCAACACCTTCACCATCGAAACTGACCACCAACCGCTGGTCTCTATTTTAAACAAGCCCATCCACGCAGCCTCGTCCCGTTTGCAGCGAATGATGCTGCAGCTTCAGCGCTTTACCTTCGATATCGTGTACCGCAAGGGCAAGGAGATGTTCGTGGCAGACACTTTGTCCCGTGCCCCACTACCTTCCATTTCCCGCCATCCGTACGAATTGGCTGCCCTGATGGTGTTGAACGTCAACATCGTTCCATCTTGGCAGATGCAGTCCCTGGTCACACACACTGCCGCTGATCCTGCCCTGCAACAGCTTGAGAGCGTCATCCGCCGTGGCTGGCCTGACCGACGGTCTTCCCTGCCGGCTGGTGCCGTGCCCTACTTCCTGGTTCGGGATGAACTGGTGCTGCACGAGGGCGTGGTGGTGAAGGGTCACAAGGTCGTGGTGCCGGCCGCGCTGCGAGATCACTACTTTCAGACTGCCCACAACGGACACCCCGGGGTGGAGGCCACTTTATCCCAGGCCCAAGCACAATTTTACTGGCCTGGCATGGTTCAGGACATCCGGGACAGGGTCTCCGCCTGCGCTGCCTGCAACCGCCTACTACCTCATCAGCAGCGCCAGCCTCTCCTGCAGCAGCCGGCTCCCGAGTTGCCGTGGATGGCTGTTGCCGCCGACATTTTCGAGTGGCGTGGCAAACACTACCTGGTCCTGGTGGACTCCTACTCCAGCTGGTTCGAGGTGGACCTGCTGCCGTCCCTCACGTCTGCTGCCATCATCGGGAAGCTTCGCCGCCACTTCTCTACCTTTGGTTCCCCGGTATCTCTCCAGTCCGACAACGGCAGCCAGTTTACCAGCGCGGAGTTTGCCGCTTTCGCCACCCTGTGGAACTTTCGCCACATCACCAGCAGCCCCGAGTACCCGCAAAGCAATGGACTTGCAGAGCGCGCTGTCCGCAGCGCGAAGGAACTGATGGAACGTTGTCGGCTTGCCAGTTCTGACTTGTACCTTGCCCTCCTCAACCTCCGCAACATCTCCCGGGACCCCGCGCTCGGTTCCCCTGCCCAGCGCCTCATGTCCCGCACCACTAGACCCCCCATCCCCGTCTCCCAGCAATCCCTGAAACCAACGGCTCGCAGCCCTGCCGCTGTCAAGGAGCGCATCATCGAAAAGCAAGTCATTCAGAAGCGCTCCTTTGACAAATCGTCCCGTCCCCTTCCCCCTCTGTTCGCTGGCCAGGTTGTCCGGATGGAGTCCGCCTCGGGTCACCACCGGCTGGCCGTGGTCATCGGCAATGCTGACTCTCCACGGTCGTACCTGGTTAATTACGAGGGCACCGTGTACCGTCGTACCCGCCAGCACCTGATGCTGGTCAACGAGCCTGCACCGCCTCCCGCGGTCCCGTATTCACCTCCCGTCCAGTCCCCGGTGCCTGATGTGCCTCCTGCTCCCGTCCATCCTCGCATGCCCCAACCTTCGCCGTCTCGGCTGTCTGTGCCCGGCTCGCCCCAGCCCACTTCCCCTCCTTCGCCTGCGCGTTTGCGGGTATCGCCGCCCCATTCTCCTCCTTCCCCTGGTTCCCCTGCCTCGGTACCCGCACCCGTCCCTGCTCTTCCTTCGACCGAAGGGGATGGGGGGTTGCGCACCCGCTCTGGGCGACTGGTCAAGCCGCCTGTCCGGTACGGTGGGTACGAGTAGTCTGTGTTGTGCTGCATTCTATCTGCTCCCTGCTTATAGTTTAAGTCTAGCGTATGAGCCGTGGTCGCTCTTGTTTCCAAGAGGAAGGATGTAGATCAGTGCATGTTCCTTTAACATAGTGACCTCACCACTACTAACCACTCCCCATGGTCTCTTGTATAATTGTAGCTTCCCCACCTCCAGCTCGCTCTCTAGTTCCAGTGATGACCACGGACAGCTAGGGCATAATGTGTGTAGTGCAATTAATAAACCTATTCAGTAAAAGACTCTGCGTACGAGGGACATCCTTTTACAAATGGTAATCTACCATGACAAGATATTGTATATTGTCAAGTTCAAACATATCCATTGCTATTTTGGTCCAAGGTGTGACTGGTATCTCATGTGGTATGAGTGTTTCCCTCATTTGCTCTGGCATGTGCATCTGGCACTGACTACACCTTCGGACAAGGTCATCAATATATCGGTTCATGTTGGGCCAATAGACCATTTGTCTCGCTAGCAGTCTCGTCTTCTCGATGCCTTGGTGGCCAACATGAAGTTGCTGCAAGATATCCTGTCTCATCGACTCAGGAATGACTACTTGCCTTCCTTTGAATAAAGAAGATTTACATGCCCAATTTGTCTCGAAAAGGCCAGGTCAGCAGGTATCTCCTGCCGGCCATCCAGAATGAATATACTGCATGACCGTTTGCAGTATAGGGTCACGACAGGTTTCTGTCTGCAGCTCCTCCCTTTTGAGTTTGCTGAAGTGTATCAAATCGACATGTAGTGTGTTCGATGTTGTCGAAGAAGATGCTCTCTACATGTACATCTAGATCTATGCTCTCTGTCTTCTGCGGATTGAGCAGTCTGCTGAGAGTGTCAGCAACTATCATCTCAGCCCCAGGTCTGTGCTCTATGGTGAAGTTGTATCCTTGCACCTTGATGAGCATCCGCTGCAGTCGGGGTGGGGGCACTCGTGAGTGGTTTGCCACAGAGGCTTGTAATCTGTCAGCACTTTAAAATCTCGCCCAAATAGGTACGTATGAAACCTTGTGATTCCAAAGACTAAGGCAAGAATCTCGCGTTCAATATTGGAGTAGTTGGACTGGCATAAAGACAGAGCTTTTAAAGTATACGCAACAGGCCGTCCTTCCTGCGAAAGGCTTTCTCCCACTCCTTTCATTGACGCATCTACCTCAAGGGTGACAGGAGCATCTGGGCGATAGTACTGGAGTACAGATTCCTCCTGTATGCTGCACTTCAGGTTACGGAACGCCATCTGGTGGCCTTCTTGCCACAAGAATGGGACATCTTTCTTCAGTAGATCCCTCAAGATGGCGACCAGGTCAGTATAGTTTGGAATGTAGGGTGATAAA